>NC_089723.1:21163192-21463192 GCF_035083965.1 Branchiostoma lanceolatum | reverse complement strand
TCCTCCACCAGCAGTCGTCCTAGGTCAGCCACCGTGTCTTGCACGGACAGCTCGCCCAAGCTGCTCCCATAGATGTTCGATGGGGTTCAGGTCCGGGCTCTTAGAGGGCCACTCCATCCTCTCTACACCTGCATGCTGGAGATGGTCGGCGATGATCCCTGCCCGGTGTGGGTGGGCGTTATCATCTTGCAGCAAGGCATTCGGCCCCATGTTATGGAGGAAAGGGATGGCCACCGGATCAAGTATTGTGTCACAATATCTTTCTGCATTGAGGGTTCCTGAAACAAGTCTTGTCTTTCCCCTGGAGTTTATGCCTCCCCACACCCAATGTTTGTTGTGAAACAATAAAAAAAAAACACCTGTGGATGACGATACCGTTGCAGGACGCAGGTGTTTATGTGGTGTAAACAATTGGTTCTTCGATGTGCTAAAAATAACCTTGGATGTTCTGTGTGCTAGAAATAACCTTGTATGGTCTGTGCTCTAAAAATAACCTTAGAACCTGAGGAAACAATATATTGAATCATCATCCGCGCCCATACCGATAGGATGTCACAGCGCGCGTATGACACCAACAGGGAATTTTGGGCACTTTTTCTCCGTGACCCACTCACGTTATTAGTCCTGGTACTTGTTCCGTGGGTTTTCAATCACAATAAGTTTGGTATCATAGAACAAGGAATCACACAAGCTTTATAATGATATATAATGCATCAAAATCGGTAAAAAAACAACGGAGATATGATCAACCAAAGTTAAGTTTCCGAACTTTTTGTGCGTAGTTTATGTTTTATTGAAGACATGAATGTACAATATGTATCCTACATTTGGACCAACTTTTCACACAATAGTTAACCATTAAATAACATAGGAGTTATTATTGGCTAGCAATAAAAGGTTTAAGTTATTTCTCACTTTATTACTAGAGTTATAACTGTCTTTTGCTATTTGTAAGCAAATTTATGACATTCTTTTAGATTAAAGACCATTACCGATCTCTTTATGACTAAGTCTGATGTCAGGTTGGCAATGCTGTAAATAATGAACATGTACAGTACCATCTTTGTAGAACCTATAGATTGGTGCGTACGTCAATCTATCAGCCATGCAATGTCAAGCAGATTTTGTGTTAGAACTAAAAGATTTTGCCAATGTATTGGTTTCTCTCCATATCATCATGCATACGTTTGCATCGTATCAACGACATACATCATATCATGCATGTGGGTAAGGCCACACCATCTTAATCTTATGGATGACATCCGCGCGCGCATTGATTTTCGCCTGTTGTCAAAAAAAAAATCACCTCCTCCAAGGCTACACGGAATGCCGAAACTTGCCGACTTAGATTGCCGCAAAAGGCTAGCATTGTGCCGGCTTATCGGAAAACTGGGGGCGTATTTGTGGATTGGTATGCCATCGATGTTGGCTAGGGGGATTTTGCGTTTGCACAGTTGTACGAGAGGATCGCGGCGGCCAGCGAGTATCGCCCAGACAATTTCAAACACGACCTATCCAGAGTGGCTCTCACACGTTTCTTTTGCAACAATGAGAGACATGGGAGAGGAGTTGTGGGATTGGCAGAGGTCTCACAGTGAGATTTGTGAACGTAAACCATGGAATGCTTAATATGGAGTTCAATACCATGTATGTTGAAACTGCCCTTATGGGTGTATATGAGTATTCTCATCACAGTCCTATATCATCCACAGTCCTTGGAGCCAAATACCTTCTAATAATATACTTCTTTGGTCGTTCTTGTCAATATATTAAAAATCAATCACTTGCGCTGAGTCTGCTATGATGAACAAGACAACCTACATGTACCTCCTACAAATAAACTGTGTTCTGTGGTTCAATTCGCAATACCGGTACCAGCTTTGTACTACATGTAGTAGGCCTGTGGTTTAGCAGCATTTTTTTTTTTTTTTGCTGGATTTTCTTTTTTTCGCCCGCGCGCATTAGTTTTGGGGTCTCCAGAGGATGTCATCCATAAAATGAAGATGGTGTGGCCTAATGAGGTGTAGAAAAGTTCATAGGTCAAAGTTGAAAGACTAAGGAAGGTAGCTTCATCGAGCAAACGTGCTTCTTGGATCTTGGCTCCTAAACATTGCTAGTTATGAACACAACAAACGTTCATCACCCCGGTGCTGTTCTTCGTGAACTGAACACTATGAGGAAGCGAGCTGAGCTGACAGACGTGGTTCTGGAGGTGGAAGGGAGAAGGTAAAGCTGAAACAACTTATGGGGGAGGGGGGCAGTTCAAACATCATCTTTTTCTACGCTAAACGGTCGCGAACTACGCGATCTCTTTTAAGCTAGCTATTAGTAGCTCTTAATTAACTGTTCAGGACTACTAACCGATACCCGAGATAATTGGACAACTCAGGACCCACCACGAAAATAGCATAGAACTCAAAGAGTTCCACGACCTCATACCATCCCTAAATGATGTTTACCTTTTCGAGTAGTAAGTCCTGTTATCTGCTACTGAAGTGGTCTGGCCACTCTTCGAGTGACATGATAAATATTTGGCATCCACTATGTGAATAATTTCCACATTGGCTTAACTATATTCAGTTGATCATCTTTTATGTCCTAATAACAACAGGTCTTAGCAAGGACATTATTACCTTGGTCATAGTGAAGAATCATTTCCTCGTGAATCTTATAGTTAGACCCTTAGTTGCGTGATTTATGTCTGATTTAAAGGTCCACATTTACTTACCTTCCAAATGCTGAAAAAAAACTCCATTATTTACTACTATGAAATTATAGTATTTTCTCATTAATTATAAAAGTTACGTCTTCATTTGCATGACTGATATCTATCCATATTTCTGTCTTTCTCATTCACATATGTCACATGTGTAAGAGTCCTATAACTTTCTATTGATTATGAAAATTAGCATATGCTTATGTCAGTCATATGATGAGCTATCTACGTACCAAAACCATACAATCTGTCAACACCTTGAGTTATTCCCTTTCAAAGTTTAAAAAAAAAATCGGCCAAAAAAGGCTCTATGGGCCCAAACTTGCAGGAGTTATTCTCACTACCAAGAGCAATCTGCCGCTATAAATATAAAACAATAGCATGTCTAGAATGCAAAACAGGAAGTTCCACTGCAGTACCATAGCAAGCTGCCAGGGGGGGCCAGCATATAATTATTTCGTGGTCTCAAGAGGGCTTACTCACCTACCAAGTATGAGGACAATCCATTAAGGCATTCTCCAGTTATCGTGTTCAAAAAATTACACACACAAACACACACACAGTCGAACGCTGACTAAAACAAAATTCAAGGCGAAGGTAGTATTGAAACCAAACCTTCTTCCTCAGTTTCCCCTGCCATCGCGCTGTCCTGGCATCGTGCATTCCCTACTTCCATGGCATGTTCACCAGCGGCTACGCGGAGACCAAACAGGAAAGGGTCAACATCCAGGGTGTGAGTGGGGTAGCCATGGCAACCATTCTGGACTACGCCTACACCGGCTGCCTTCAGGCAGAGCCAGACCAGGTCCAGGCTGTGATGTCTGCAGCCAAACTCCTACAGGTAAGGATACTGTTACGAAATCTGTCTACACGTGCCGCCATGATAATTTCATTAAAGAGATGCCATTCTTAGGCTCCTTACATTGGTCAATCGCAGATCCTTTGTCCCACGTGCAGACTAGGTGGAAAACTTGGACTATGAAGCTTGGGGGACATCTCAGAGGTAATAATGTTAAGTTCT
This sequence comes from Branchiostoma lanceolatum, assembly GCF_035083965.1. Lineage (NCBI taxonomy): Eukaryota > Metazoa > Chordata > Leptocardii > Amphioxiformes > Branchiostomatidae > Branchiostoma > Branchiostoma lanceolatum. The sequence continues at coordinate 21,459,455 of NC_089723.1, read as the reverse complement.
GTGCTCTTATGAAGCACCTTATTAGCATTTTGTTCCTTCCAATCCATGATGATAGGTGTAACTAGAGTTCAGCGACCTCATACCTCCGAGATGTTTAGAGCTTTTGTGAATTTTATGCAAATTACTTATTCATGATTTATGCATAGTGATGGTATCCACCAACTTACACATATCACAAAGATAAAACTATCATTTATTACTAAGTGGTTATGGCAATTTGGTACTATTTATGCAAATCAGCTTAACATTTGCATGTCACCTGTTCCACCTGCCATGAACTACATGTGTTACATTATTGAAGTCCAGTTGTAAAAAAACTATTCTTTATGGAATTTCCTAATTAGTTATGCAAATAACGTCATAAATTGCATACTATGTATCTTATTATGTACATCATTACCTAAGCTACCTCCATGCCTAAAATTATGTAAATCCATCTTTCCTTACTTCAGTTATACCCTTTGGAATGTTTTGACAAACACCCTGTAGTTGCAGTTCGAAAATAAGATGTTGGGAGGCCTAAACTACCCCACTTTGTCCTGACGTCAAAAGCTATTTGTCACCCAAATGTCATGACCATAGCATGTCTGGGACAACAACAAAAAAACGTTAAAAAAACTAAATTTTTCTCTTATCAATTATTCATATGTCTTCACATTTTGCATGTTTTGCATCTTTATCTAACTGCTGACATACCAAACATCATGAAAATCCCTTATTGATATTCCCTTCTTGAGTTATCCTCTTGGGAATTTAACTTTTTTTGCAAAGATACCTCTACAATTCCTGAACTGGCCGCTCAAACTTATCTGAACACAAGAGCTATCTATTGCCCATAAATCGTGAACATAGCATGTCCAAAACACGAGTTATGGAAATGATAAGTTCCGCTACAGTACCTATGGAAGCTGCCAGGGGGCCCAAAATCTAATCACTTCGAGTTTCCGCCACACCCTACCATGACACCAAATATAAACCAACCCATCCAGCTGTCCCACAGATATTTATTTGACCATCAGACACACAGACACACAGATGCTGAAAATAACTTATAGAGGTATTAAACTCATTAGTGCAGAATGGTCAGTAAGTGTAACCAATTTTGTTGTTCCTAGGTGGTTTTTGTAGGACGTAAGGCTGCAGAATACATTAGAGACCATCTGGATGTGTCCAACTGTGCAGATGTTTTGATGTATGCTGACATGCTGGGAGAACGTAGCCTTGTGAAGATCAGTGAAAAATACATGGCATCCAGGTAAGTCCAATGACTGTTTCACACACTTTAACATAGATTCTTCTCATTTTGAATGTTTCTTAGTTTAAGAATGCATTTTCAACGTATGTTTCATAAGATGTTTGAATCAACCCATCAAATTTGTATATTGAATTTTCTCAGGTTCTGCCGGGTGGTGCTACAACCTTCCTTTCTCCAGTTGCCTCTGCCCCTGCTCCAGTCACTGCTCAACAGGGTAGATTTAAGGACTAACTCAGAAGACAACATTGTACAAGCTGCTCTAAGATGGATTGATTTTGACCAAAAAGAACGCTTGCAGCACCTTCCTGTCCTTTGCAGATGCTTCCGCCATTCCTTCATCAGCTCAAACCAACTTGTGGAACTGGAGAGTAAGTGCCTGTCAACAAACAGCAAGTTGGTTTACAGTGACAGCACAACCCCGCGTCTAGGACAGGATCAGACTGAAATGCAGATTTTTCTCAAGTACCGTGATTCCCAGAGGTATGCTCCATGCTTTGCTCCTTCCACAGGTGGATTATATGCAATCAAAATGCCTGACAAGCTTCGCAGCTTCTCTGTGACAGTAACTCCTGATGATGAGCTGTACCTGGCAGGGGGCCTCAGCAGCAGCAGGATTGGTCAGGAGGCTATTAAGCAGAAGATATTCTACAAGTACAGCCACCCATTGAACATCTGGGAACCAAGGTGTGACATGATTTCACCCAGAGTCAGGTATGTTTTTCTCTTGTAAGCTTCTGCTTTTTTTGCTTTAAGGAATGTTTGATCTACAAGATCCACACAATTCTAGGCTTTAAGTCATTTTCGGTTATGTAAGAAAAGGGTTTTCTGAGTTAGGAAGATGTCTAAGTAAGGAATTTATGAAGGGGGTCGAAGGGGTTACGCAAATGTTAGCACCTGCGCCGAGATCCCATTGTAAGAAAGCTCAAATGAAAACACAGGTTTAAATCACTGAAAATCCTTTCATGGTCTTTTTTTTGGGTAAAAGCAGGACACTGTATATGGGTGGCTATGGCAGGATAGAATCTGTATATTGAGACACTTTTTAAAATTACCTTTCTTAATCCTAGGTACCAGCATGACATAGTTTAAAGCCTGGAGAGGACCTCTGGTTAATATGTTCCGGGTAGTTTACGGGCTATGTTGTGGTACTGTAGAATATCATGCGGCTACCGGGCTATTTTTGGCTCTCGGTGACTTTGACTCGGACTAAAACCAGGGACCGTATAAAAAATACACCCTGTGAGCTATTCGTGCAAACACCTTGAGGTACACCCCAATACAAAGCTTTTATGGTCTGAATCTTGTTTTTCTTCGTTTTCCCAAAGGGAAAGATGTATCACTAGCATATATCGAAAGTAGGGTGACCTTTTCCTGTATCTTTTTTCCCCAGGTGTGGTCTAGTGTATCTGAAGGGTTACATCTATGCCATTGGTGGTGATGATGCCAAGGAAACTGCAGAGAGATACGACCCCAGTCTTGATGAGTGGACGTCCATACCACCCACCCCTCATCCCATGTCCTCAAAACTTTGTGCGGTGGCTCTTGATGACAGCATCTACGTCATAAGTTGGACAGGCTGCTACAGCTTCAGTACCACAGAGAACACATGGAACAAGGTAGCGGACATGATTAAACCACCTCTGCGTCCTCAGGCTGTCACGCATGGAGGAAGCATCTACTGTATAGATATAGACTGTGGCAAGAAACGTGGTGTAGAGGTGTACAACCCTACAAAAGATGAGTGGAAGTTGTCAGGAAATTGCTCTTTTTCCTTTGACAAAGCAATCCTGATGAAACATGGGGAGACTATGAACCTCCTCACTGGACACAACGATGGTCAATATTGGTGGTACACGGACAAGCCAAGAATAATTATCATTTACCAGTACCAGCCTGAGACAGACTCTTGGCTGTATCTAGAAGACAAGGGAAGGTTGGGTCCCCGCTTGGCACAGTGGTTGGGATCCGGAAGTAGGGTAGATTGTCTGGCAGCAAGGATGAACCCAATGTGCCTTGGGGGTTCAAAAGCATGTAAGAAGCTGGAGCTACGTGTAGACAATGGAGAGCAGAGCGACTTGAGTTTCTCAGAGTCATCCGAAAGTGAAGTCTCAGACAACAGTGACCGTGATGACCACTCAGACTAAGACCGTTTCAGTGATGCTCACAATTTTGATGAAGACAGGGTGTGGAAGTAATGATGAAGACATCTGAGACAGTGTTTTAAACGATGATTCTTCAACTGTTTGAGTAACCAGTGCAAATATATTAAGTTCACTTTACTGTAGCTAGGTTACTGTTATAATACAATAATAAAGTAGATTACAATACAGTAGCAGTACGAATTAGGACAAATCATTCCAATAGCTGAAAAAGCGAAAGGTGAATTAGCATTTATTAGAAAGTTATTGTAAAATCTTTAATGTACCTTATATTTGAAATAACCTTTCACATTTAAGATGTCACACTAGGGTTTACCATCAAATAACAAATGAGTAAGCTTGTAAAAGATTCCACTAACTTTATTGCTAAATGTACTATTTGTATTTTGCTATTTTTATTAAAGCAAATGTGTAACATTCTTTTAGATTAAAGACCATTGCCAATCTTATAATGACCTAGTCCGGTGTCTCTTTGGTAGTGAATAAATTATCTAATTTGTAGAACCTATAGATTCAAACGTCAAGCATTTAATGCATGTCAATTAGGATAAGTATCAAGGCTAAAGGTTTGGGAAAATTTTCTTTCGACATCAATCATATGTATGCGTCGCATCAACGACATACATCGTAGGATATATGGGTAATGAGGTATGGATAGAGTTCATAGGTCAAAGTTGACAGCCGGTGAGGTCGCTTCTCTGCCACGTCCAGTACAGATCGCGCGCCTTTGCCTCTTTCACCTAGGCTCCTAAAACATCGTTGATTATGAACGCAACAAACTTTAAACATGGCATTGAGGTTCTTCGTGAACTGAACAATATGAGGGAGCGGGCAGAGCTGACAGACGTTGTTCTGGAGGTGGAAGGGAGAAGGTAAGCTGGAATAAATTGGGGGAGGGGGGCAGTTCGAACATCCTCTATCGCACACTTTTTCTACGCAAAACGGTCGTGAACTACGTAATGTGCCCGATGTAAGATCTACCCCCTTAAAGCCATTTATGGTAGTTCTTATCGTTAACTGTTAGGCCTCGAATGAAACTCCGACTCGAGATAGATACTATATATGATAACCAAGAACGAAAATATTATACCATAGAATAAAACGGTATATTCTTCCTCAGTTTCCCCTGCCATCGCGCTGTCCTGGCATCGTGCAGTCCCTACTTCCGTACCATGTTCACCAGCGGCTACGCGGAGGCCAAACAGGAAAGGATCAGCATCCAGGATGTGAGTGGGGTAGCCATGGCAACCATTCTGGACTATGCCTACACCGGCCGCCTTCAGACGGAGCCAGACCAGGTCCAGGCTGTGATGTCTGCAGCCAGACTGCTACAGGTAAGGATACTGTTACGAAATCTACCCGTGCCGCCATGATAGGTTGATTAAAGAGATGCCATCCATTCTTAGGCTACTTACATAATGGTCAGTCATTGATCCATGTGCAAATAAGGGCATTCACGATTCTATGTACGAATGCATCGTGAAGGTCATTTTGGCACAATATTAGGGATTAAAATGATACGTTCTGTGCTCTTAACAAGCACACTGTTACGACCATAGTGTTTTTTTTACACACATGGACACACACACACACACGCAATAGGGATAATAATATGTTACCATGTCTGTTGCTTCTAGGTGAGTTTTGTAGACCTCAAAGCAGCAGAGTATATGAAGGAGCATCTGGACTTGTCCAACTGCGCAGATGTCTTGATGTATGCTGACATGCTGGGGGACTGTGGCCTAGTGGAGGCCAGTGGGAGGTACATCGCATTCAGGTCAGTCCGATGACTGTATTGCAAACACATATTATGAAATAGATTACATTCATATGATTTTTTGCTTCTATAAGCACAAACTGTAAAAAAATGCGTTCACAATGTATTGATTTTTTTATCAACTCATTGAATTTGGACACGTACTTTCTCAGGTTCAATGACGTGGCACTACAACCATCCTTTCTCCAGTTGCCACTTTCTTTGCTCCAGTCGTTGCTCAACAGGGAAGATTTAATTACCAACTCAGAAGATGACGTTGTACAAGCTGCTCTAAGATGGATTGGTTTCAATGAAGAAGAACGCTTGCAGCACCTTCCTGCCATTTGCAGATGCTTCCGCCACTCCTTCATCAGCTCAAACCAACGTGTGGAACTCGAGAGTAAATGTCCATCAGCAAACTTCAAGTTAGTTTACAGTGACAGCACAACTCAGCGCCTGGGACAAAAACACCCCGAAATGCAGATTTTCCCAAGACTAGTAAGAGAAGGTTTCAAACAAGGTCAAGGTTCATTGAGGTGTGCTCCTTGCTATGACCCTTCCACAGGTGAATTGTATGCAATCAACATGCCTAGCCACCTGCGTAGATTCTCTATGACAGCCACTCCTGATGATGAACTGTACTTGGCAGGGGGTATAACCGGAATAAGTATCAGGAACAAGACATTTTACCAGTACAACCACCTGTTGAACACCTGGGAACCAAGGTGTGACATGCTTTCACAAAGAATCAGGTACGTCTTTCTTGTGTAAGCTTCTATTTTTTTGCATTTGAATGTAATGGATGAAAAAGTTTTGTGTGTGTGTGTGCTGAAGATTTTTAAATAGGAAAAGTATGAAAGGGGCCAAACCATGGAAAAATGGATGAGTGATACACAGTTAAATGACCTTTTCCTGTATCTGTCTTCACAAGGTGTGGTCTGGTGTATGTAAAGGGGTACATCTACGCTATTGGTGGTGATGACGGTGCTGGAACAGCAGAGAGGTACGACCCCAGCCATGATAGGTGGACACCCTTACCACCAATCCCTCGCCCCATGTCGTCAAAACTTTGTGCTGTAGCTTTTGATGATAGCATCTATGTCATAAGTAGGAAAGGCTGCTACTGCTTCAGTACCACAGAGAACACGTGGAACATGATAGCGGACATGATTACACCGCCTCTGCGTCCTCAGGCCATCTCATATGGAGGGAGCATCTACTGTATAGACTGTGACAAAGAAGAAAATGGATATTTGAATAATGTAGAGGTGTACAACCCTACAAAAGGAGAGTGGAAGTTGTCAGGGAATGGCTCTTTTCCCTTCGAGTTCGACATAGCAACCCTGGTGAAATATGGAGAGACTATGTACCTCATCACTGGACACAACTATGATCAATATCAGTATACCAATCCGGAATTGGAGATAATCAGTTACCAGTACGAACCTGAGACAGACTCTTGGTTGTATCCAGACGACAGCGACAGCCGAGTTCCCCCCTTGTCACAGTGGATGGGATCTGAAAGGATCGATTGCCTGACAGCAAGGATGATGCCAATGTGCCTTATGGATTCAAATGCATACAAGGACCTGGAGGTACCTTGTTATGATGAAGAGGATAGCGTCGCCAGTTTCTCAGAGTCACCTGGAAGTGGAGTCTCAGATAACAGTGACAGTGACCTGTCGGACCGAGAAGACAACTCTGATGAAGACAGAGAGAGTGGAAGTTTTGATGGGGACATCTGACATGCTAGAACATGGTGAAAGATTCTGTATCAACGTTGAATTGCAAATTGCCATCCCGAAAATTTGACTCACCCAAATGTTTGACTGATCATCTTTAGCCCTTGTCATGTGATGGTGGAAGATTTTTCGTAAAGTTATTGTGGAATATGTTTTATAAACTGATTGTGGAAGATATTTCGTAAACTGCTTGGGTCGCCAATTAGAAGATATTGAAACAGAATGAGAGACGTTTTGAAAAAAAGACCTTTCTCTTTAATGCTATAAGATAAGATATTGCTACTACTGTTTTTCTCGAGATTCCGTTAGTTACCAAAAAAACCTGGACAGGTGTGAAACGTCTTAGCACTGATCACTCTAAAATTTGGACAGACATTGAGTCTATCGTAAAGAAAAAAGTCCAATCAACATTAAGCCTCGTATTTCAGATTGTACATGACTAAAACCAATTATTTGTGTTGTATATCTTTGCAATACTTATTCCTCTTTTCTGTAATTGCAGACGACCAAGGGGTTGTTCATTTGCATTCTGAAGAAAACAGTCGTAATCAACGACTTTACTAAGCACGCTGAAACAAACGTTTAGCTCTGTTGTCTATGCTAAGTCTTTTAGGCTTGTGCATTACACAGGGTTGGCAATCTCTTCATTGCCAAGTTCGGTACCTAGTTAACACTTGTATTTACTTTTACTTCATATACAGTAATGTAGACAAAGTTGTATTGTTGTTACCTAGTAGCAAATAGTGGATTTCGCGAGAGTTTGGGAGTTTTTAACATACATGTGTACACCTCGTTGACCTTAACAATGACAGTATGTTGTCAATGCTCCTAATTGACATCCCTACAAATGGATTGTTCTTAAATTATGCAAAATTATTTCTGCTGTTCTTTTTGTTAACCCTCAGACGTATAAGAATCAAGTCAGAGAACACAGAATGACGGTTTTGGTCTATCATCTCTGATCATCATTTTTTTTAAAGAAAAACAGACCTTGATTATTATCTAGTTTAGTTAACAGACCCTACATCAACGACATATACATGTAAGCAATCAATAGGTTTTTTTTATTTGTATTGCAAAGATCTGTAAGTATCCTTAGGTGAAGATGATTATCTCCATGAAAAATGGAGATATTGTTTTTAGTGTGTTTGTGTGTGTGTGTGTGTGTTTGTGTTTGTGTTTCCGGACTATTGTAGTCATCATAACTCAAGAACCTCAGGATGGATTACGATGATATTTGATATGTTGGCAGGTGTTGTGAAGCCGAAATTCAAGGTCAATTTTGGGCCCCCTGGTATGTGACCTTGGTACTGCATCAGAAATTCCATTTTTGTATCTCTTGACCTGGACGTGCTATGGTCTTGATTTTTTGGTGGCAGATAGCTTGTGGTGTAATAAAGACGTGGTGTGGGTTTGGGCCCCCTAGCAACTTGCTCTGGAACTGCAGGGGAGTTATCGTAAAAATCTTCTAAGGAGAATAACTGAACAAAGGAACGATGGGTTTCCATGATATTTAGTATACAGGTAGCTTAGACAGAGATGTACACGATGAAGTGCAAATTATGTTAATTAGGACTTCATTTGCATATCTAATAAGGTTAATCTATATTTGCAGTGTTTTCCATTATCAGACTCAAATACATGTAACGTATGTAGTTTATGGAAAGTGAATCATCAACAGATACCAATTATGCAAATAAATTCATAATTTGCATAATTAATGCAAAACACCATCTCTCATCTAATTGGAAAATTATAGGACTGTCAATATGATACTTAGTATGCAGGTAGCTTAGACAGAGATATACATAATGTAGTGCAAATTGTTCTAATTGTGACTTAATTTGCATAGCTAATGAGGAAAATCTATATTTGCAGTGTTTTCCATTATCAGACTCAAATACATGTAGCATATGTAGTTTATGGAAAGTGGAGCATCAACAGATACCAATTATGCAAATTAATTCCTAATTTGCATAATTAATGCAAAAACACCATAATTCATCTAATTGGAAAATTGCAGGACTGTCGATATTGCAACATGTGTAAGTTAGATTAAGGTGTTTATGACCAAGCATATATTATGCAAATGTGTAAGTCATTTGCATGAATAGAATTGTTCATGGAGATATGAGGTCGTGGAACTCTTGTTGTGAATGTTTTGTAGTTGCACTTTTACTTCAGTTAACCCGAAGTAGTAGTTTGTTTTTTATAACGCAAGTATAGAAGTGAAGTGAATTGTCAGCAAAATGTAGCGTAGGTTCACTGTATCCTGTCCCATTGACAAGTGTTAGCATAGATCTTTTTGTGACATGTTTAAATCGAAGTATCATAACAGAAGGAATTAGAGTCTTGTATCTGTCAGTATGCTTTAGAACGCTTAAAATGATAATCATGCATGTTTTAGTTCCACTTTTACACGACTTAATACTAGGATATAGGCACTTTGAACTGTCCTTAAGATGTGCAAACGTTGCTTAGGTTCACTGCATCCTCGCTCATTAGCTGTTCTTTGCATAGATTAGAACTTACTTAACGTTACAGTTGAATAATATAGTAAGAGTAGAATAGCAGTACAAAGTACGGCTTAGCATTCAATAGTCGAAAGGTGGATTGGCATTTATTAAAGATTTATTCAATAAATGAATGTACATTACACGTGGAATCACCTTTCACATTTAAGATGTCACACTAGGGTTAACCATTAGATAACAAAGGAGTGCCCTAGTACGAGAAGGTTCGAGTTAATACTAACTTTATTACTAAAGGTATTACTTGCAGTTTACTATTCTAACATTCTTTTAGATTAAAGACCATTGCCAACCTCATAATTATTTAGTCTGAGATCTTTTTGGTAGTGCGTGAACTATCTAATTTGTAGAACCTATGGATTAAGACATCAAGCAATCAAGGCATGTCAATTAGGTTTAGTATCAAGGCTAAAGGTTTGGGAAAATTAACAGTAAGTATTTATCTACTTTCGACATCATTCATATGTATGCATCACATCAACGACATATATCGTAGCATATGTGGGTAATAAGGTGTGGAAAGAGTTCATAGGTCAAAGTTGATAGCACATGAGAGGTCGCTTCATGCACGTCCAAGCGTATAGACCTTTGTCTCTTCCACCTTGGCTCCTAAACATTGTCAAATATGAAAACAACAAACTTTGAACACTCAAATGAGGTTCTTCGTGAACTTAACACTATGAGGGAGCGGACAGAGCTGACAGACGTGATTCTGGAGGTGGGAGGGAGAAGGTAAGCTGGAATAAATTATGGGGGAGGGGGACATAACTATCGCACACTTTTTCTACGCTGATAAAAAACGGTCGCGAACTAGTGGTGTGCCCGAAGTTATCTCCTTAAATTATTGGTAGTTAGCCTATCAGAACTGTCAAACCTTGAGTAATACTCGAGATGATTGGAAAACCCAGGACCCTTCACCAAAATATTCGATAATACTAATAGCATTGAATGAAATGGTACCTTCTTGCTCAGTTTTCCCTGCCATCGCGCCGTCCTGGCATCGTGCAGTCCCTACTTCCGTACCATGTTCACCAGCGGCTACGCAGAGGCCAAACAGGAAAGGATCAGCATCCAGGATGTGAGTGAGGTAGCCATGGCAACCATTCTGGACTACGCCTATACCGGCTGCCTGCAGACGGAGCCAGACCAGGTCCAGGCTGTGATGTCTGCTGCCAAACTCCTACAGGCAAGTCGGATATTGTTACAAAATCTATAGATGTGTGCCGCCATGATAATTTGATTATAGAGATGCCATTTTTAGGCTCCTTATATTAGTCAGTCATTGATCCTTGATAAGGACACGCAAATAAGGAGGTTCACGATTCTAAGTACGCATACATAGTGAAATGCTTTGTGGGCAATATGTTAAAGGTGAAGTGCCCTGAGACATCAACAAAATACGTCTGCATATTGTTATGCAAATCAATCTATTGGATCTAGATATGAACAAAGCATAATCGAGAACTGTATGCAAGTCAGGGGCCTTTACTTTAGTACCTTCAACCGTATTCATCCATACTAGTACTTAAAGCCAAGAAGGTCCTTATAGCACAATTTTGGGGGTTACAATATTAAGATCTGTACTGTTGAGAAGCACACTGCTCCCTCCCCCCCCTCCCCATAGGTGTAATAGATTGATAATTGCAGAGTGGCCTGTAATATACCCATGTTTGTTGCATTTAGATGAGTTTTGTAGACCTTAAAGCAGCAGAATACATGAAGGACCATCTGGATGTAACCAACTGCGCAGATGTGTTGATGTATGCTGACATGCTTGGGGACTGTGGTCTAATAGAAGCCAGTGGGAAGTACATTGCAATCAGGTCAATCTGATAGATGTTACTTACATTATAAGACAAATTATATTGCCGAGGATGTTCCCATCAATAATTTTGTCGGGTAGTACTATTGACAGGAGTCTCCTTTTGTTAAGATTTTTTGGTTATATCTATCGACAAAATGTTCCTGGAAATAAAGTTTTTTTTTTCACTATCAAGAGGACATCCATGGACCGGTCAGCACTAACCCTAACGCCTTATATTACTCTAAGTATGATCATGTAATATGGTTCAGAAAAGACATTCCTGAGCAAGGCTAATTGACTATTTAAAGGATTTTTAGAATAAGGATCCATCCCTACCTAGATTAAAACCCAGGTCTCCAAATTGGCCGACGTGAGCTATTACAGCATATCATCGATTGGAATTTAATGATTCATTCCAATACCTGTGCACTCAACAATAACAATAACACATTAATTCACACTATTGACAGGAATATATAATGGTCATGGCGAAATTATATTTATTTGTCTGTTTTTATCAGCACTTACTTTTTAAAAATGCATTAACAATGTGTATACCTTATTATGTTTGAATCAACCCATTTAACTTGTACATGTAACTTTCTCAGTTTCGACCAGGTGGCTCTACAACCATCCTTTTTCCAGTTGTCTCTGCCCCTGCTCCAGTCACTGCTCAACAGGGAGGATTTAATGACCCAATCAGAAGACAACGTTGTGCAAGCTGCTCTAAGATGGATTGAATTTGACCAGAAAGAACGCTTGCAACACCTTCATGTCCTTTGCGCATGCTTCCGCCATTCCTTCATTAGTTCAAGCCAACTTGTTGATGTCGAGAGTAAGTGCCTGTCAACAGACTGCAAGTTGGTTTATAGTGACAGCACAACGCAGCGTCTGGGACAGACGCGAAAGGAAATGCAGATTTTCCCAAGACTAGTAAGACAAGGTTTCAAGGCTTCGGAACATGGTTTCATGCACGCACGCAGGCTGTGTGCACCTTGCTATGACCCTTCCACAGGTGGAGTATACGCAATCAATATGCCTCGCTGTCTACGTTCGGATACATGTAGCTTCTCTGTGACAGCCACTCCTGATGATGAGTTGTACCTGGCAGCAGGTCTTGGAACCAGGATTGGTCAGGAGCCATTTTACAAGTACGACCACCTGTTGAACACATGGGAGTCAAGATGTCCGATGACTTCACGCAGAGTCGGGTATATCTTTCTCTTGCAAGCTTCTGCTTTCTGGCCTCATGGCATCTATTTAAAAACAAATATGCTTTAAGTCCTTTTAGGTAATGAGTTGCCTGAGTTCTTAAGATGTCTTAAGGAAAAAATGTACGGGTCAATGCCGCATGGATGAGTGATACACAGTTGGATACTCCACATGTAAGTTTATGTTTCTGTAAACATTTCCTGTATCTGTCTTCCCCAGGTGCGGTCTGGTGTATGTAAAGGGGTACATCTACGCCATTGGTGGCGATGACTGTAAGCAAACAGCAGAGAAGTACGACCCCTGCCATGATGAGTGGACGCCCATACCATCCATACCTGATTCCTTGTCCTCGAAACTTTGTGCTGTCGCTCTAAATGATAGCATATATGTCATAAGTAGGAAAGAATGCTACAGCTTCAGTACCACCGAGAACACGTGGGACAAGATTTCGGACATGATTAAACCACCTAAGCGTCCTCAGGCTGTCACTTATGGAGGAAACATCTACTGTAAAGACTGCGAGGATGACTCTGAATACTTTGGATCTATTGCTGTAGAGGTGTACAACCCTACAAAAGATGAGTGGAAGTTGTCAGGGAATATTTATTTTTCCTTCGACAAATCAACCCTGATGAAATATGAAGGGAGTATGTACCTCCTTGGATACGAGGATGATCACAACGAGTCGCTCATGTTGGACATGGAGGATGATACTATGTCCATTTACCAGTACCAGCCCAAGACAGGCTGTTGGCTTCTTCTGAAAGATATGGGAAGCCTGGTTCACCCAATGGCACATTGGTTGGAACCCGGGAGTAAGATAGATTGCCTGACAGCAAGAATGATCCCAACGTGCCTTGGAGATGCAGATGAATACGAGGAAATGGACGTACCTTCTGATGATGAAGAGCAGATCGACTTCCGTTCCTCAGAGTCATCCGGAAGTGGGGTCTCAGACAACAGTGACAGTGGCGGCCTATCGGACCAAGAGGACAGTGATGAGGACAATTCTGATGAAGAGAGACAGAGTGAAAGTAATAATGAAGACATCTGAGATACTAGAACATCATGCACACTTGGAATATGAACTGATCATGAATATTTCAGATACATGACCGAAACCATTACCTTGTGTTGTAGTCTCATAATTGCATGAAGATGCATTGAGCTTTGATGTGATATACTGCATTTACTTAAATTTTCATGAGTCTTGTTTTTAGTAATTTGTTACTAATACCTAAACATTATAACAAAACAGCCAAAATGTTTTTAATGATAGCCAATATGCTTAAACATACATTTTGAGGAAACCCAAGCAAAATTAGGGTCCGAAATATCGTATTTTGAAAGTCAATTTATTTAGTCATTTCTAAACATGATTAGTTCAAATCGTACTGTCACAATGTAGGGCAACGTCCATGATGCAAAAATATGACGTTATTGTGACTCGTGGCCAGAGTTTTTGTATGCTCGCGAAACTAAGGGGATCATCATACGGCACGATTTTGCGCGTTTAAAAATCCTTAAAGTGTGTAGTTAGTACGCAAATGTGCTAAACAATGTTGCATGTAGTAAACGTCACTACCATAAAGATTTCAGCATTTTTTTCATTTCCTTTTTCTGGCCCAATTATCACTGTGGTTTCCCAAGTTTATGATCAGTATAGCGTCAGTTGATTGATTTTAAGTATTATGTTCTTTGGTATTTAATGTTCTTAACATACATGTGTGCACCAAGTTTACTTAAACGAGGACAGTAAGTTCTTAATGCCTCTTACTGACATCCCTAAAAAGAATCGTTCCTAACATGTTATGCAAACATTTCTGATATTCTTTTTGTACATGTAAACCCCCAGATATAAGAATCAAGTCAGAGGACACCGAATGACTATTTTTGCCCATCATCTCTGATTATCCACTTTTTTTAAAAAGAGAACCAGGTCTAGATTATTATTTAGTTTTGCTAACGGGCCCAATATCAACGACTTGTAAGTCATCATTAGAAAACATTTTATTTCTTACTTGCCTTACAGATATCTGAAAGTGTCCTTTACAATACTTTAGAAATGATTCTGAACGTTTTGTAGCTTCAGCTTTACTTCACTTGACTCGGAGTTGTAGTTTGTTGTTTATAACGCAAGTTTAGAAGTCAATTAAATTGAATTGTCAGTAAAATGTAGCTTAGATTCACTGTATTCTGTTCCATTGGCAGCTGTTTGCATAGATTTTTTGTGATAGATTTAAATGAAAGTACAATAATGGAAGTATGGACCTTTAGAACACTGATAATGATAATTGTATATATTGTTTAGTCACTTTTACACGAATTAACAGAGTCAACGGTTTTTGTAACACAAGGAGATAAGAATTGCATTGAATTGTACATGTCATTAATATGTACAAAAGTAGCTGAGTTCACTGCACTGTAGCCTCCGTTGCAGGCTCTGAACCGGCTTTTTGTGGGGCTAAATAATACACTTTTTGCAGCCAGCCCGTAACTATCAGCCAACCCTGTAACTATCAGCCGGCTGATAGTTACAGGGTTGGCTGATAGTTACGGGCTGGCTACAAAAAGTGTATTATTTAGCCCCACAAAAAGCCGGTTCAGAGCCTGCAACGGAGGCTAACTGCACTGTATCCTGTTTCATTAGCAGTTATTTGCGTAGATTGGACTTAATTTAACATTGCAGTACAGTAGCAGAGTAACAGTGAAAAGTGTGACAAAGGTAGATTGCTATTTTGTGGAGACTTAAATGTTAATCATCTCGGATGTACTTTAACGTTACATCTGGAATCTAGATTTCAACCATTTATTAACAGAGTAAGCAATGGAAAGTTCAAGCTCTAACTAACCATACATTTAACTATTTTCAAGCAAATTTGTAACATTTTTGTATTAAAGATTTGGTTGTTGTTGAAGAATTTATCATATTTGTTGAACGTATTGGTTGACACAGCAATCAAGACGTGTTTAGTAGGTTTTGTTTCAAGGCTAGGATATTTGGGGAAGATAACTATTCATCTTTCTCGACATCATACATATATATGCATCGTATCAACAACATACATCGTGTCATATGGGGGTAATGAGGTTTTGGAAGACTTCATAGCTAAAAGTTTACAGCACAAGAGAGGCATCTGCCACGTCAAAACGTACCGACTTTTGCTTCTTCGATCTTGGCCCCTAAGACGTCGATAATTATGACCGCAAGAAACTTTGGACACCACAGTGAGGTTCGTGAACTTAACTCTATGAGGGAGTTACGTGGTTCTGGAGGTGGAAGGGAGAAGGTAAGCTGGAACAAGTTTGGGCAGGGGGCGGTTTGAACAACATCTATCGAAAAGTTCTTGTACAGAACATGATAGATTTCATTGTGAAAACCAAAAATTCCACAGATAATATTTAATAAAATTGCAATCTTGGCATGTCAAATATTTTTTTTCAAATCTATTCTATTATCTATCTGCGACGTGTCAAAAGTTGCATTTTAAATTGTATTTAACTGATCAGAACTGTCAAACCTCAATTGATACACGAGATTGAACAATCCCGAGGACCGACTCTACTACAAAAAAAAATACTTCAAAATGAAACCGTTTCTTCCTCCCAAGTTCTCCCTTCCATCGCGCCGCCCTGGCATCGTGTAGTCCCTACTACACCTAGTCATTTGCAATAACAACCAAATAAATTCACCGAGTGAGCGAAGCACCATATACACCGAGGGATAGGCGAGTCATTAACGCCTACCTGTCACCAACGTTATCATCATATATGATATCCAAACTGACCCATATAAGAGTAACGAATTCCTGTATGACGCATAAATCCTTTCATACTATATATCCTGTTACCAATGGTGACCTATGTGATTCCTCATTTGAGTTCTGAAGAAAGCAGGCAAAACTTATATGATTTCTTATCATGTTGTAACGAATTTTAGCTCTGTACTACTCAGACATCTGGGTCTGTGCATAAAAGAGGATTAGCAATCTGTTTATGGCTAAGTTTGGTTTTTCATTTGTACTGTTACTTCAGTTCATGTAGTGCAATTTTTTGTGCCAAATGCAACTTCTAATTTGTATTACACTATATGGAAAATCAGGTATCGAATTAGGTCAAAGTTAAAAAAAGAATTGCTTCTGTCTGAAACACAACTAGCAAAGCTAAGGAGCGACAGTTTCTTTACTTTTGGCCCTCAGGCAGTGTTAGATATGGACGTGACACACGAAGAACACTCTAACAATGTTCTGATAGAGCTGAACGAACTTAGAGAGCAGTCAGAGCTGACTGACGTGGTTCTGGAGGTGGAAGGGAGAAGGTAAGGTGCGGCAATGGGGGAGGGGGGCAGTGCGAGCTGGGGCGGCTACACACGTCGCCGTTTATAACATATTTTGTTGCTGTAATGTTAACTCCTGTGATGCTTTTTCACTCTGGACGACATTGTGGTACGTTCGATGTGTCTCGTGTTGGGCTCCGTGGTTGATTAACGACACTATTATAAAATATTGTGTAGTCAACTGTGCACTTAAATGATTTATGCCCAAGAATAAACCGTGTCTTCCCCCAAAGTTTCCCCTGCCATCGCGCCGTCCTGGCATCGTGCAGTCCCTACTTCCGTACCATGTTCACCAGCGGCTACGCGGAGGCCAAACAGGAAAGGATCAGCATCCAGGATGTGAGTGAGGTAGCCATGGCAACCATTCTGGACTACGCCTACACCGGCTGCCTTCAGATGGAGCCAGACCAGGTCCAGGCTGTGATGTCTGCAGCCAGACTACTACAGGTACCTCACTGCTGGTTAAGGTCTTTATACATGTGCAGCCATGACAACTTGATAATTGATAGAGATGCCATTTTTAGGCTCATTTCTATGTCCCTAATATGCAATAGTGCAACAATTATGGGGTATGCTAAGTTCTACCCCTGTCTACTCTTGATGGCAAATGTGCAGATGTTGGCACATCAACACACCAAATCCGTGTATGTTTTGGGGCACACTTTTGACAGATTAAACGAAGAGGGTCGATGGATGTCACTCCACCGTCATGATAAGAATATCGTGTGTAGTGCCTTTCCAAAGGTCACAACGTCGCGGCATGGTAATTATCGAACCTGGGTCCAACACTCAAACCATTTTGCCACCGTGACCAATTTCACTATTGCTAGCCATAGTTAACTGAGTGCAGAATGGTCTGTAATTGTAACCATGTTTGCTTCCAGATAGGTTTTGTATCCTGTAATGCAGCAGAATACATGAAGGCCCATCTGGACGTGTCCAACTGTGCAGATGTGTTGATGTATGCTGACATGCAGGGAGACTTTTCCCTAGTGGATGCCAGTGAGAAGTACATCGCATCCAGGTCAGTCCGGTAGCTAATACACACATTAAACGATAAATTGCAGGTATATAATGTATGATAGAGAAATCATCTAACAAACGTTAACATCAACTCTATGGTTCGCTCCCACCCATTTAATCATTAGTGCAATGATGCCAGCTCACCCTGGCAGGGCATGTTGTTTGTAGTGATAAAACTGATTCAGTGGTTACCCATTATTGACAATGACCGAAAGAGACACTGGTCTCACAGGGCCTGCATTAGTGTCTGCCATGAAGGACAAAAAATAACTTTATCTATTGTACCTCACCGGATGTAAGATGGTGGTGGTCTTTCTTTGACAAGTTCTAAACAGCATTTACTTAGACAGAATGCATTCACAATTTGTGTTCTTGCATATTTAAATTAACCCTCTGTAACTTTCTCAGGTTCAACCAGGTGGCTCTACAACCATCCTTTCTCCGCGTTTCTCTTCCCCATCTCAAGTCGTTGCTTGACAGGGATGATCTATGGACCAACTCAGAAGACGATGTTGTGCAAGCTGCTCTAAGATGGATCGATTTCAACCAAGAAGAGCGCTTGCAGCACTTTCCTGCCCTTTGCAACTTATTACGCCACTCCTTTATCAGCTCAAAACAGCAAGTTGAAATTGAAAGTAAGTTCCTGTCAACAGGCAGCAAGATAGTTTACAGCAAAAAGACGACACAGCGGCTGGGACAGGTACGAACTGAGATGCAAATTTTCCTACAAGGAGGTTTTTTGGAGGATGAACCTGAAAGATCTGTTCCTTGCTATGACCCCTCCACAGGTAGATCATATGCAATTGATACGCCTGACAACCTGGACAGCTTCTCTTTGACAGCCACTTCTGGAGATGAGCTGTACTTGGCAGGGGGCGATCTTACCAAGAGAGAGAGATGGATGAGTACGAAGACTTACAGGCAGAATAAGTTTTACCAGTACAATCCCCTGCTAAACACCTGGGAACCTAAATGTGAGATGATTGCACAGAGGATCGGGTAGGTATTTCTCCTTATATAGGATATAATGTCCTTGAGAAGAGGTACAGGAATTTATATGGCAGAGTAAGATGTAGAGAGTATCTACCTGTCTAATTATCACCAATTAATGGAAAGCTTGCTTTTCTGCAATATGAAGTGATACATTTCTATCTCTTGTACACAATACATGCAGGGTTTTTTCTAGAAAAATTGAATAAGAGGGAGCACACACAGGTGAGGGACCGAATTGCATGTGTTTATGGAAGAATCCATTGCTGAGTAAAGGCTGTATGCTGGATATTAAGCTAAAATCTGAATTTGACAAGGGGGTGCTGGGCTGAAACAAGAGGGTGCAGCGCCCCTCTTTCCTGATTTAGATAAACCCCTGATACATGTATTAGCTCTGACAGGAATTGCACAATTGCATTGCACTAACCATGTTGTGAAAGAACCCAAACAGTTGGTTAAAAAAATGCAAAACATAGTTCATGTTTTGATGTACCTATATTCCGCAGGTGTGGTCTGGTGTATCTAAAGGGGTACATCTATGCCATCGGTGGTGATGACACTAAAGGAGCAGTGGAGAGGTACGACCCCAGCCATGATGAGTGGACCTCCATACCACCCATCCCTCAGCCCATGTCCTTGGGACTTTCTGTTGTGACTCTTGATGACAGTATCTATGTCATAAGTAAGGAAGGCTGCTACTTCTTCAGTACCACAGAAAACAAGTAGAACAAGATAGCAGACATGCTTGAGCCACCATTGCGTCCTCAGGCCATTACCTATCAGGGAAGCATCTACTGTGTGGACTGCGACAAACACTGGGGAGACTCTTCCCCGACATATGTAGAGATGTACAACCCTGCAAACGGTGTGTGGAAGCAGTCAGGGAATGGCAAGTCTTTTCTCTTCCACACTGCAACCCTGATGGAACATGGAGGGACTCTGTACAAATGTACCTCCTCACTGTACTCATTGAAAATGATCGAGACCGCTATAACCTATGGGGATTACCTAAGCAGGCCATAACTTATGTCCACCAGTACCAGCCAGGAACAGACTCTTGGCTATTTGTAAAAGACAAGGGCAGACTGGTTCCCCCCTTAACGTGGTTAGGATCTGGATTTAGAACGGATTGCCTGGCAGCAAGAATGAGTCCAATTACCTGGGGTATTAGTGTGTATACGAACGAGGACATGACAGTAACTTCAGCCAGTGGTAACGACCTCTCAGACCAAGAGGACAATGATGAGGCCAACAATGACAATGACGGGGAGATTGGAAATGACAATGGTGACAATCTGAGGCAATAAAGACATAATGGAAGATAAAACTGATTGGGTCTGTCACAAAAGATTCGGTCATGAAAAAGAGCATATTAAAGGAGTCGTTTTTTCTCATGCTCTTGATATATTCTCAAAGTTACCAGAAATACTGGCCAGGTGTGAAACTTCTTGATATTGATGCCACAACTGGAAAGACATTAATCTAATGGACTTAAAGCCCTGTATTTCAGATTGTACATGACTGAAACCGTTAGCTTGTGTTGTATGTCTTAGCATTACATGAATCTGCATTAACATGTAACGTTACAGGAACCCTGGGTGTTCTATGTTTCATTAAATACTTGGAAATTTGCATACATTGTGTATTTAATAATTTGTTACCTGCTGTACAAGCCAGAGACCTGTACAATAGAAAACATGCTAACAACCAAAATTAAGTAATGATTACCCGGAATTCTGTACATACATTGATGAAGGGTAGAAATCCAGGTAGTAAGAAACGATACGATACGATACAAAAATAGTTACTCAAGCAACTGGATAAAATTTTGAAACAGACGTTTCAGACAGCATCCGCTTTCTGTACATACATTTTCAATTTTGAAAATTGCAACATTCTCCATATAGCTTAGCACACATATAATATCTAGGTTTGTTGTTTGTTATTAGGCCACGTTTTTCTTTCCATGAAATTCTATTTCATTCACATGTATCTGTATCTGCCCCAATAGATAACTGTACATGTATGATGCCAAGTAGGGTCAAAGATGTGAAAACACAATTCAAGTTTCAATACAGTCTAGTCTGTTAATTCCATTATAGCTAGCTTGAATCTCCTGGCGACCGTGTTTCCGTATTGAGCAATGAAATATTTGTGTGTTTCACACATAGTTACTGTAATCAGCATAACGCAGATGACGTTGAACGAAAAGCCTGTATACCGGTATTAGCTAGAGCTCTCAATCATAACATTAGCCTACCTAGTGTTACGAAAAAAAGGATCTTATTAAATTTTCGGTAGTATTTTGTCTGCCTGTAGTACATGGTTGAAGTAATAGTTTCCCTTTCGATTTGCTAACATTGAGAAAGTTCCAAAGTAACGTTACAAGTAAGTCCTGAAAATTAACATTACACTATATGAAGACTCAGGTATCAAGAAGGGCCAAAGGTTAAAGTTCGAGCAAAGATAGTTGCTTTTGTATAACACGAGGCTAGAGGAGCGACAGTTTCTTCACTTTTGGCCCCCTGGTAGTGGTAGATATGGATGTAACAAACAAAGCTCATTCTAACGATGTTCTGCGAGAGCTGAACGAACAGAGGAAGCGGGCTGAGCTGACTGACGTGGTTCTGGAGGTGGAAGGGAGAAGGTAAGATGGGGGAGGGGGGTGGAGCGGGCTAGATTATAGGGGGAGCTAAAAAAATGCGATACAACGTAATACAAATTCTCTCCCCCTTCACAAAACCAGAACCTATGGATTGATATTGGTCCTTTAGGCTCGGAACAGCAGGCTGACGATCATTACACTAACCCTTGGGGGTGCAGAAAACCCCAACTTTTTTGTACATAACATTGATGATTGAGTCTTTTATACAATACTAGTAGCCGTCCGGTGTCCTTCACACACAAATTCCACCATAAACTAAAATGATTTAGATTAAAGCCTCGCTCTGTCACTGTGGGGTCTAGGCGCAGGCACCATTCGTTACATTCCCCTAAAATCCCACCCAAAGAAGCCTAGACCAGATGGGGTCAATTATTGCTCATACTATAGGAGCTAACGGATTCCCGGGGTTTAAATTAAAGCCTTTTTGTTCTTTCCCTGTGCAGGGTTGCACGATGTAACACTATAGTAATCATTATAGTGTTACATTGCGCGATCCTTTTCCGCTCTGAATGACATCATGCTACGTTCTCATGTAATTATGTTGTAAAGGGATGAATGATACGTCATATTGCCTTGTCACCCAGGTCAATGTAATACCGAAGAATGAAACAGTACATTTGTATCTTCCTCCTCTACCCAGTTTCCCCTGCCATCGCGCCGTCCTGGCATCGTGCAGTCCCTACTTCCGTACCATGTTCACCAGCGGCTACGCGGAGGCCAAACAGGAAAGGATCAGCATCCAGGATGTGAGTGAGGTAGCCATGGCAACCATTCTGGACTACGCCTACACCGGCTGCCTTCAGACGGAGCCAGACCAGGTCCAGGCTGTGATGTCTGCAGCCAGATTTCTACAGGTATAACTATAAGGATACTGCTTCGAAGTCTTCATAACTGCACGCCTTGTTGTTTGTGTGTTTGTCTGAAGATAATATAAATTTAGGATGGATCCTTACTAGTCTTACTAGTATGATGTTTGGTAGTACACCTTGATACTGGTGTATATTGGGTAGTGTATGGGAAGAAAATAGAGCTCATACCGGGCCATTGAAAGTTTGTAAATATGATATCTCAGTTGCAGAATTAATGAGGAATATTATAATTCAATAATCTTAGATCACAGGAATTTCATACTTCCAGCATTTGAAAGGTAAGTAAAGGTGAACATAAGGGGTGGGTACCGGTACAAACAATTCAGGTCCGGTCCAGGTCCAGGTCCAGAGGGTCAGGTCCAGGTCCGGACCTGTACCTGTACCTGATTATAGTAATGTCGCAGTACATCATATTTTGGAGAGCGAGACACACGTAAAAGTCTCCAAACGTCATGTCTGGAACGATATAATTTCTTAGGTTTGCACTTTGTCTCAAAATTATAATTATACTCTTCTCGCCGTCTGTTTACTAATCCTTTAAGTGTTTCTAGGTATGATTCACAGCTAACGTCTTCGAAAACGAAGTTAAATCTGCTGTTTTGTATTTTCTTAGACCAGTTATGTGGCCGCCTGGTACTATGAATTTTCTAATCGGTCCATAGGCCGGTCCACTGATTATTTATGGACCGGTTTTTTTGGACCGGTCCATTAAGAAATACCGGTTTTGTACCGGTACACGGTACCGGTACCCACCCCTAGTGAACATTATTAGACATAAGCCTTGCAAATTAGGGCTGCAGCTGCATTACATGATTTATGTGGAAATGGTACAATATCCCTCTTTGCTAAGACAAGACTTCTCTACATAAATTATTTGGGTAGAGAGAGTGATATGATTTAAGCAAAGAAGAAATTATTTGCATGAAAATATCAACATCTATGATACGTCACTCTGAAAGGTCAACATCATTTGGCAAAGGTATGAGATCATGAATTTCTAGTTATAGAGGTGCCATTTCTAGGCTCATAACTATTGTTCTTAAGTCTAACACATGCACTATCACAACATTGGGTTATGTTACATGTACGTCATGTCTACCTAACAAACACCCTACTGCCCTGTGCTTCCCCATAGGTGTAATAAACTAAGTATATCCATGTTTGTCGCTTCTAGGTGGATTTTGTAGGTCGTGAGGCAGCAGTATACATGGAGGACCATCTTGACGTGTCCAACTGTACAGATGTGTTGATGTATGCTGACATGCTGGGGGACTTTGGTCTCGTGGAGGCCAGTGAGAGTTACGCTGCATCAAGGTGAGTCCAATAGCTGTGACACACATCAGACATTAAAAGATAAATTACACTCATTTAATTGTCTGTTTCTAACAGCTCTAACCTTAAAAAATGCATTCACAGTTAAAATGTTTTAGTCAACTGATTGAATTTGGACATTTAACTTTCTCAGGTTCAAACAGGTGGTACAACAACCATCCTTTCTCCAGTTGTCTCTGCCCCTTCTCCAGTCCATGCTCAACAGGGAAGATTTATTGACCAGCTCAGAAGATGACATTGTACAAGCTGCTCTAAGATGGATAGAATTTGACCAAGAAGAGCGTTGGCAACGTCTTCCTGCTCTCTGCAGATCCTTCCGCCATTCCTTCATCAGCCCTAATCAACTTCTGGAACTCGAGAGTAAGTGCTTGTCAACCAGCAGCAAGTTGGTTTATAGTGACAGCACAACTCAGCGCTTGGGACAGAAACAAACTGAAATGCAGATTTTCCTAAGAGACTATGATTCCCAGCGATTCCTTCCTTGCTGTGACCTTTCGACAAATGGAATATATACAATTGATATTCCTGACAACCTGGGCAGCTTCTCTGTGACAGCCACTCCTGATGATGAGCTGTACCTGGCAGGGGGCGTTAGCAACAGCAGGAATGGTCAGGAGGCTATCAGGCAGAGGGCATTATATCAGTACAACCACCTGTTAAACACCTGGGAACAAAGATGTGACATGATTGCACCCAGAGAAAGGTATGTCTTTGTCTTGCAAGCTTCTGCTTTCTTGCCTTGAGGCATTTGGAAAGGACGAGATTCTATGCTTTAAGATCTTCAAGATAGTGGACAAAAATGTTTCTATGTTTAGTTCTGAAGATGTCATAAGGGAAATTATGTAGCCCTTTCTTGTATCTGTCTTCCCCAGGTGTGGTCTGGTGTATCTAAGGGGGTACATCTATGCCATAGGTGGTGATGACACTAAAGGAGCAGTGGAGAGGTATGACCCTAGTCGTGATGTGTGGACCTCCATCCCACCCATCCCTCAACCCTTGTCTTCAGAGCTGTGTGCTGTGATCCTTGATGACTGTATATACGTCATTAGCAAGGAAGGCTGCTACTGCTTCAGTACCAAAGAGAACACGTGGAACAAAATAGCAGACATGCGGAAACAACCATTGCATCCTCAGGCCGTCACTTATCATGGAAGCATCTACTGTGTAGACTGTGACGGTAAAGAGGTAGGTCCTATCAGGACTTGGGTAGAGATATACAACCCTACTATAGGTAAGTGGACGCGGTCAGGCCATAGATCTCTTACCTTCTACAAAGCAACTCTGATGAAATATGGAGAGACTCTGTACCTTATCACTGTACTACGTCGCTTGTACCCATGGGAAATGAATACTAGTAGGCAGTCCGGAATTCTCGTTTTCCAGTTCAAAAATGAGACAGGCACTTGGCTGAATGTAAACGACAAGCGCTGGCTGGTTCCCCGCGTGGTAGATTGGTGGAGTTCCAGGCGAAGAACAGGGTGCCTGACGGTAAGGATGACCCCATTGTTCCTTGGGGATCAATGTACAAATGAGGATCTGTGGCTAACTTCTGATGAGGAAGAGGAGAGCCAAGGCTCAGATGGCAGTGACAGCGAGGACTATCTCTCATACCTATAGGACACTGATCGAGGACAATAATGACAATGGCAGGGAGATCGAGAGTAGAATTGACAATGGTGACATCTGGTTTAGTCTGGAATAGTTAGATCTTAAAACAGAGAAGGTTTTGAAAAATGTTCTCATCGCAATAAGCTATATCAACACAACACGCCACTCTTGATGCTCTCAATATATTCTCAAAATTACCCTAAATAAAGTCACCAGGCCCATGACACTGATAAACCTGTATTTGAAGAGATATTGAGAATTTAAACCCTTGTATGTCAGATTGTACACGATTGAAACCATTATCTTAAGTTGTAAGTAAGCAAATGCATGAAGCTGCATTAAGCTTTGATGCTCTATATTCCATTTAATTGAAAGTTTGCATGAATCTTATGTTTTGTAATTTGTTACCTGTACAATATAACAAAACATTTGAACAGCCAAAAGGTTTCTGATGATTGCCAGGAATACTTAGGTTCAAACCAGACGTGAAGACAGCATTTGTTGATTGATTTTATGTATTTTATCGGATACTACTACTACTTATACTAACGTTACTATTACTTCTAAGTACTACTACTGCTTCTACTGATGTTACTATTACTTTTACTACTACTGCTACTAAACAGTAATTTTAGTGGTTAATTTCTTTGTACTTTCTCTGCATGTGATTGGTCATTGGAGTTTTAAAGAAGAACAGAAAAACTTTGATGAGCTTACTTAGAGCATTAGGGCACAAATTTCATCTCTGCTAAGTATTTTAGCTTTTTACACTTAAGAGGATTAGTAATCTCTTAAGCACAATTCACGTTTGGTATGTAGTTGACACTTTTATTTGCACTCACTCTGTAACTTCAGTTCATGTTGTGCACAGTTATCTAACCACAATGACATTAAAGGCTTTTTGTGCCAAATGCACAGTAGTTCCATTACTTACGTTAAGATGCTGTTGTTTTTATCTTTGCACCAAATTTATACTTTCAAGTATGTAGATGGTAGCATCCTCCTTATCGCACGTGGAATCTCTAGCCTTAGTTATAGTCAACTTATACGCTACTGTCTACTTTCGAAGGCTGTATTAAAGTATGAAGATGGTAGCGTCCACCTTATTGCACGTGGAGTTTCTAGCCTTAGTTATAGTCAACTTATACGCTACTGTCTTCTTTCGAAGGCTGTTTTAAAGGCTTCTAAACACACATATAGTCTCTAGCCTTAGATACTCTAAATAGTCTACATTCAAAGGCCGTTCTATGTACCTGCATCTGCCCGATAGATAGATATTATACATTGTATAAGATATATGATGCCAAGTAGGGCCAAACCACATTCATTTAAGTTTCCATTCGCTAATTTGCTTCATGCTTAATGTCACACTCATTCATCAGCTTACGAACAAAGAGATTTAGTGAATGAATGAATGAACTTTATTGCTCCACAATTGTACATGGCACAATGTATGGCAAGGATGACAATGCAATCAATACAATGGGTACTAAACTAGTCTATTCAATTCTGAAAACTATAATCACAAGAATGTATGGACGTAAATGGCGTAATGATATAATATACTAGTATGTTAAACGTTTCGGTCTGTTAAAATACATTCTCTCTTTTGTGAAGCGCTAAATATGTATTGGCCTAAGTACGTAGATATGGTGTCGGGACATGACATAAGTAGATTGAACATATCTATGTTTGCCTTAGGCAAGGGTTTACTGGATTTACATGAGATCATATCCATTAATTTTCGTCTATCTACAGTATATGCGGGGCATGTCATTAAGAAATGATATTCATCTTCAATGCTATTTTGACATGAAGGATATAGTCTCTGGTTGGCTGGTATATTATGGTATCGGCCTTTTTCTATTTCTTAACAGTGAGAACTGATTCTTAATTTGGTTATGTTAACTATAAAGGATTTATTACGAATTGATGAAAGGTAGTTTTCCAACGTGAAGTCAGTTTTGACTTGTGAATAGGTTTTAGTTTACTGCTGCTCCTAATTTCTTGTCGCCAACCAGAGAGAAATATATCCTTTAAACGTTCTTTGAATATGTTACCAAAATGTTTAGCATCAACCGCAGGTTTTAGCCATATATTTCGGAAACCATGCCTGCACAGAATATCTTGAACATGAACAATCCAGTCTAATTCTTGTTCTACTGCAGCATCATACGCTTTCTTGACAATTCTATCATTGGGTAAGTTATGTAGTCTAAGCCAGTATTTGATAAGTTGTGTTTGGGTGTCAATATACAATGGAAACATTCCTAGTTCGCCTCTTATTGCGGCGTTTACAGAACTCCTTGGGACACAAAGTAGCATTTTGCAGTAGTTGAGAAGAACATATTCCAAGTCGGGTATCTCATAGGACGTTGTAGGTTGCTCTAATAAGACATTTCGATTAGATAACATCTTTTAGTTGTATAGAACATGTAACTTGTAGAATGGTCGGTATCTGTATACCCGGTATAGCCGCCCTTCGGCGTAGCACACCAGCTTCGCAGACACGCGGAGCGACAGCAGCTGATTCAACTGATAAACAGATTCAACCACCTTTGCATCCTCAGGCCGTCACGTATCGGGGACGCATCTACGTACTGTGTAGACTGTCACAAAGACTGGGGAGACTCTTCATCAACTTGTGTAGAGGTGTTACAGTCCTACAAAAGGTGAGTGGACGTGGTCAGGTAATAGATCTTTTACCTTTGACAAAGCAACCCTGATGAAATATGGGGAGACTCTGTACCTTCTCACTGTACTACACCGCTGGTACCTATTGGAAATAGAGAGGCAGTCCACGGTTCACATTTTCCAGTACCAACCAGAGACAGGATCTTGGCTGTATCTAAAAGACAAGGGCAGGCTTGTTCCCCACATGTTAGACTGGTGGGCCTTCAGGAATAGGACAGATTGCTTGACAGCAAGGATGGTCCCAATGTGCCTTGGGAATCGATGTCAAGACGGGGACCTGGAGACATATTCTGATCAAGGAGAGGAGAGCCAGGGCACTTTCTCAGGTCACCTGGAGCCATGTTCTGATTATGGAGAGGAGAACTATGATGTAGTATTCAGGTCGGTCCCACCAAATATGGGGGGAATGCACATCGGACATCTGGGACGAGTTAAACCTCCGGCCATGCGGTCCGGAGTCAGTCTAAAAGTTCATCTGCGTGTGTGCGCCTGCATCTCTCCTAGCCTTGTTATTACCACATAACAATGACACTTTCTCAGATCCATATGGAAGCGGATACTTAGATGATTGTGACAGGAAGGATGACTTCTCAGACCAAGAGACAGTGATGAGGGCAACACTGACAATGACTGGGAGAATGGAAGTGACCATGGTGACATCGTAGACACTAATTAAGGCATCACTGAAGATAGAATTGACCGAGTCACCAATTATATGGTCCTGAAAAAGAGCAAAAGAGATGATTTAGAACACTCTTCCATTGCAATAAGCTAAATCGACTCAAACCTCATGCTCATGACACATTCTCAAAGATACCAGACATACTGACTTGGGGTGAAACGTCTTGACACAGATCCCTCAACATTTGGAAAGACATTAATCTAATGAACTTAAAGCCATGTATTTCAGACTGTACATGGCAGAAACTGTTAGCTTGTGTTGTATGTCTCAGCATTACATGAAAGCATATTAACATTGAAGCGAGGTGTTCAATGTTTTATTTACTTGGAAATGTGCATAAATTTTATATTTAGTAATTTGTCACATGTTAACAACTAAAATCAAGTGATAATTATCCGGACTTCTGTACAAATGTTTACACTTTCAAATTTGAAAATGGCAACGTTCTCCTTAAAACTAAGTACACATGTAACGTTAACCTCTAATTTTATTGTTTGTTATGCCACGTTAATCTTCCCATAAACTTCTATGTCATGTACATGTATCTGGATATGTCCCAATAGATAGATGTATGAGGGCAAGTAGGGTCAAATATGTGAACATACCTTAATTCAAGTTTCAATACAGTCTCGTTTATTCATTTCATTCAGATGTAGATTCATTACAATCAATTCATTACACTCGATTCCCATGTATTTCCATGTACATGTTTGTCTGCAATTAGCCTTTGGGCCATAACTTGCAATTAAGTTATTTGTTAATTTAATTTGTACTATCAATTCTTTTTTTCAGATTTATCACAATCAATTCCATTATAGCTTAGCTTGAATCCCCTAACGACCATATGTGGGGATTAAGCAATGGCAACTTCTTGTGTTCCACACGGGTTCACTGTAACCCAACATAGCGCAGATGACGTTAAATGAGAAGGCTGTATACCAGTGATTAGCTAGAGCTCCATGTTACACTCTCATTCATTAGATTCAATGTTACGAACAAAGGTATTTGATTGAATGGTCAGTAGTAGTATTTTTGCATGTAGTGCACGTATAATCCTTGGAATACAGGCGGCAAAGAGGGGACATGACCCAAGTCTTCAAAATCCTAAAAGGTCTTGAGAGGGTTCCAGTCCACAGTTTCTTCACCCCTGTTGAGCAGAAGGTAACAAGGGGTCACGACCTCAAGCTAAAAGTCCCACTGGCTAGGACTAGGGTTAGAAGTCAAACTTTTAGTGTCAGAGCTGTCAATAGCTGGAATTCCCTACCTGCTAAAGTGGTTGCTGCAGAAAGCGTAAACCAGGAAGCAGTATCAAGGTATAAAGGTATAAAGGTATAGATGAAACAAATCAAAGGAGCGAGTATAAACAGAAGTGACCCCAACCGAGATTCGAACTCACGCCGAAACCGGAGGCCAGATCACAGGCACGCACGCCTTAACCACTACGCTAAAAGGTCGCGACCAGTTAGTCTGGTCAGTTGGAGGCGCTTGAACCCCCACTGTTACACTACTCCCCCTTTTCTTTTCAAGACTCGTCCCGACTCCCGAGTCTCCGAGTACGATATTCCCTGTGTGATCTGATCGTTACTCACAGGGCGTGGGAACCAGTGTAAAAACCCAAAGGGGCGAGTACGCCGCTCCCGGGATTCGAGCCCCGAACTCCCGATCCGCACGGCAACGCCTTAACCACTAAGTTAGCCTGGTCAGTTGGAGGCGCTTGAACCCCCATTGTTACATAAAGTAATAGTTTCACTTTAGATTTGCCCACATCGTTGAACTTCCTATTTTCCAACGTAACGTTACAAGTAAGTCCTACAAATGAGCAATACACTATATGTATAATAAAGACTATTATCATGAAGTTTCAGGTATCAAGAAGGGCCAAAGGTCAAAGTTCGGACAGAAATATTTGCTTTGTCTCGTTCCTCTTTGTTTGAACACGAGGCTGGAGGAGCGACAGTTTCTGCACTTTGGGCCCACAGGCAGTGGTAGATATGGATGTAACAAACGAAGAGCACTCTAACGATGTTCTGCGAGAGCTAAACGACCTGAGGGAGCAAGCAGAGCTGACTGACGTGGTTCTGGAGGTGGAAGGGAGAAGGTAAAGGTGGGACGATGGGGGAGGGGGGAGAGCTGGGCTAAACCACAGGGGGGCTAAAATGTTCCGTGTATTTCTGATTCAGTAATATGGGAAAGTAGAGTAAAACGCAGTGTCCTTATTTCAAGAGTTCAGACCATAAAATTACATAAGTTACCCATTTCAAGAGTTCAGACCATAAAATTACATAAGTTACCCACAAATATTTGTCTAACTCAGTCCTATATGGGAAAGAAGAATAAGCCCTTGGTGTTTGCAGTTTGATGTTTTTTGTTTGTAACATACTAACATTAAACCTCCTTGATACTAACAATAAATATAAAGGAGTGCCCGCAGGGTAGGACAGGGTGGGCAGAGGAAGAAACACAAGATGACAAGGACTTATCATGTACTAGTAAGCTCATCTGTACATGTGTTGGTAGTAATCATGATACCAGGGCCAGCCTTACACAATTATGCAAACATACTCCTGCTTATGTCCTGGTTTCTCTGGTCTTGGCTCGTGATGGCTATACTGCTAGTCTGCAAATACTGCACCATTACCACAAAACGAGAGCACTTGGATTAGTTCTTCAAGCTCCTAACAGAAGATCATTCCAATATCACTTGGGGGTGCAGAAAACCCCAAGATGGAGAAAGGTCATTTTTTCAAACGAATCATAGGGTTTTTCCTACCATAGCCACCCCATTCGCACAAAAAATCTACCAAAAAGGATTTTCAATGATTTGAATTAAAGCCTTGTTCTGTCACCATGGTACTAGGTGGTAGGTGCAGGTGCCATGCGTCCCCCCTGGAATCCCACCAGAAAAGGATTTTCAATAGCTTAAAGCCTTGGTTTCTCACTGTGGGGTCAAGGCGCAGTCGCCAACTGTCGTATCCCCTTAGTGACATTCAAAGTTGAAAAGGATTGAACGATCCTTTTCCACTCCCCCTAGTGTCACTCAGAGTTAAATAGGATTGCGTGATCCTTTTCTACTCTGAACGACTTTGTGCTACATTTGATATGTCTCATCTTCATTTTGTTGTGAAATCAATGGTATTTCCTGAATATCGCTGTGATACTCAACATTATAGTGTCAATATTATTCATACAAAAGAATGAAATGGTACATTTGTATCTTCCTCCTCTACCCAGTTTCCCCTGCCATCGCGCCGTCCTGGCATCATGCAGTCCCTACTTCTGTACCATGTTCACCAGCAGCTACGCGGAGGCCAAACAGGAAAGGGTCAGCATCAAGGATGTGAGTGGGGTAGCCATGGCAACCATTCTGGACTACGCCTACACCGGCTGCCTTCAGACAGAGCCAGACCAGGTCCAGGATGTGATGTCTGCAGCCAGACTGCTACAGGTAAGGATACTGCTTCAAAGTCTTCAGACACCTAAAACGCTGACAAATTGATTGTGGACATACTGTTTTTAGGCTCATCAGTACTTATGATTAAGTCAGTCTCATCAAGGAGGTTATAGGCAAATGATTACAACACGACAATATTGGGGTATGGTCAGTTCTGTTTACTTTAGGAACCCTTTGTTCTCTCATATATAGGTATTGAATGCAGAATGGTCTGTTAGTGTAACCATGTTTGTTACTTCTAGGTGGATTTTGTATTCTTTGAGGCATCAGAATACATGGAGAAACATCTGGATGTATTCAACTGTGTAGATGTGTTGATGTATGCTGACATGCAGGGGGACTGTGACTTAGTAGAGGCCAGTGAGAGTTACGCTGCATTATGGTGAGTCCAATGGCTGTGACACACATCATAAGATGAATTATATTCATTTGATTTCCTGTTTCTATCAGGACATTTAAAGATGCATTCACAATGTAATTGTATGCAACTTAACATGTTTGAATCGACCGATTGAATATGACGTATAACTTTCCCAGGCTCAGTGAGGTGGCGCTACAACCCCCCTTTCTCCAGTTGCCACTTTCCCTGCTCCAGTCACTGCTAAACAGCGATGATCTAACGACAAACTCAGACGTCATTGTACAAGCTGCTCTAAGATGGATCAAATTTGACCAAGAGGAGCGCTTGCAGCACCTTCCTGCTCTCTGCAGCTGCTCCCGTCACGGGGGGAGAGACACTTCATTACCTGGTGACAGGAATCAAGAACTTGAAGTATGATTTGTAAGATATAATTGCCAATAGATAAAGAGGGTGTATATTTTGTACAAACATCTATGCTCATTAAGCAATCCTTATGATGGTTGCTCCTAATCAGAAATTGTTGTATTTTAGTGTCATTGGTGACATAAGCACTTTAAGAAGCACCCTATCCCTTTGCTTCCTCCATATATTTGTACAGCCATAAAGACAGATAAAAAATTACAGCTCTTAGTGGCAATGTGCATATGTTCCCTCGGTGGGCGTCACTTTACTGTCATTGTAGGAATGCAATGTACTATGTAAAATGTATTCCCAAGGGCACAAGGTTGGGGCATGTCAATGATCGAAGCCGGAACCTATTGGTTCTTAGCCCAACGCTAACCGTCATGCCAAACTGACTCACAATTTGCCCTGCTAGTTAACTGATAAGTGCAGAATGGTCTGTAAGTGTAACCATATTCATTTCTTTTAGGTGGGTTTTGTATGCTGTAAGGCAGCAGAATACATGAAGGACCATCTGGATGTGTTCAACTGTGCAGATGTGTTGATGTATGCTGATGTGCTGGCAGACTCTGCCCTAGCAGATGCCAGTGAGAAGTACATCGCATCCATGTAAGTCCATTGGCTATTAGACACATTATAAGATAGATTATATTCATTTGACTGTTCCTAAATGGCATTTTAAAGAGAAGAAGGCATTCACATTGTGCGCTTTATCATGTTAAAATCAACCAATTGCCCTTTCCTCAGGTTCAACGTGGCAACCATACAACCATCCTTCTGCCAGTTGTCTCTTCCGCTGCTCCAGTCCTTGCTTGACAGGGATGATCTATTGACCAACTCAGAAGACGACGTTGTGCAAGCTGCTCTAAGATGGATCGATTTCAATGAAGAAGAGCGCTTGCAGCACCTTCCTGCCCTTTGCAAATCATTCCGCCATTCCTTCATCAGCTCAAACCAGCAAGTCGAGATTGAGAGAAAGTACCTGTCAAAGTATACAGACAGCAAGTTGGTGTACAGCAGAAGCACAACTCAACGACTGGCACAGGTGCGAACTGAAATGGTGATTATCCTTAAAGATGGTCTCTCGGAACCTGATCCCTTCGGTGTGCACCTTGCTATGACCCTTCAAAAGGTGAATTGTATGCAGTTAATATACCCGACAACCTGGATATGTTCTCTGTAACAGTAACTCCCAATAATGAGCTGTACCTGGCGGGGGGCATGCGTAGGGATGGACACAGCATACATTTCAAAACACAGAGGACATTTTACCATTACAACCACAAGTTAAACACCTGGGAACCAAGGTGTGAGATGATTTTACCCAGATCCAGGTACGTCTTTCTCTTACAAGCTGCTACATTCTTCCCATAAGGCTTAATGAAAGAAAAAATCCATGCTCTGAATTGACCAGAATAGTTTTCTGAGTTAAGTGAATATGTCTTTAAAAAATTGAAGAACTTTGATTGTGATATTGATATTGTTCCAGACTTGCATGGCACTCAAAACAGTTGCAGTCCTTAAGATGTGACATATGGTATACTGTATTCAGTTCCTTGTCGAAAGAAAGATAAGGGAATTTCTTTAAATGTACATGATATGTACTGTCTTCAAGCGGTCACATTTGCTTTTTGGTAAACTGAACTGAATCAGGATAGATAACCATTTACTGTAGTACTGAATTGATCTTAACAAGACGAGCCTTTTAAGTTTATGTCTTTACCAATAACGTACAGGTACTAGGTCGAACCCGTATGGGTGAGTGATACAAAAATGGATATCCCACATGTATGTGTATGTAACCTTTCCCTCTACCTGTCATCCCTAGCTGTAGTCTGGTGAATCTAAAGGGGTACGTCTATGCCATCAGTGGTCACACCACTGAGATAACAGCAGAGAGGTATGATCCAAGTTGTGATAAGTGGACATCTATCCCATCCATGCCTCACCCAAAATCCTCGGTACCTTGTGCTGTGACTCTTGATGACAGTTTATATGTCATATCTAAGGAAGGCTGCTACTGCTTCAGTACCACAGAGAACACATGGAACAAGACATCAGACATGCTTCAACCACTAGAGAGTCCACAGGCTGTCACATATCAGGGATGTATCTACTGCGTAGACCTCTGGAACAGATCTAGAGAACGGGGAAACTCTTCCTCAAATCGTGTACAGGTGTACAACCCTGCAAACGGTGTGTGGGAGTGGGCAGGGAATGACTCTTTCACCTTTGACATGGCAAACCTGATGATTTGTGGAGAGACTATGTACCTCATTACTGTAATCAAACACAATATATATAGAAGAAAGAAGCCCAAGTTTGGCATTTTTCAGTACCAGCTGGAGACAGACTCTTGGGTGCTTCAACCAGACATGGGCAAGCTGGTTCCCTGCTTGAAAGAGGGGTTGGGTACTGAGTGGTGGACAGTGTGCCTGGTGGCAAGGATGGTCCCAATGTTCTTGGGGGATCCGAGCGGATATAGCAACCTGGAGCTATATCCTGAAGATGAAGAGACGACCTCGGAAGATCCGTCTGGAAGCGGAATCCTAGATGACAATGACAATGAGGATGCCCTCTCAGACCAAGAGGACAGTGATCGAGGACAACAGTGAGAGTGAGAGTGACAATGGTGTCATCAGAGACACTTAGGACACTATGAATGCTAAAACTGACTGACTCAACAATGATAGGGTCTTGAAGCAGCGCAAAGAGAAGTTTTTGAAACAGTTTCTCACTGCCATAAGCTAAACTAACAAACATGCCACTCCTGATGCCCTCCACACATGATCGAAGTTACCAGAAATACTGGCCAAGTGTGGAACTTCTTGGCCCTGATCACTCGAAATTTGAAACTTGGAAAATCTAATCTGATCCTGTATTTCAGATTGTACCATGACTGAATTCAGTAGCTTGTTGTGTAGGTGTCAGTATTAGATGAAGCTGTTATAGAAATATTGAGAAATTATACTGATACGATTAAAGATTGCAGCTTGAGTAGCATTTGAATGACATCAGCTCTGTATCGGGTTGTCACGTGAACTACGAGAGGTCACTAGGTCACGTGACATGAGAGTGTTGCAGATAGGGGGAGATAGTGGCAGCCTTGGTCGCGGTTTAAGGATGGGGACCGGAATCTGATATGCGCTGCCTCTTTCACCTGACCCTCAAACCATCTGCTCTCTCTGTCGAGAATGGTGATGTTCTGTTCTGTTCTGTTCTGGTTGGTGTTTATGGGCCTTCACGTACTGTGCCACTGTTATACCTGTTGAGCTGTTAAGATAACATGATATAAGCTGTTAAAACATGTTATAAAGCCAAGAAGCTTTCGTGTTCTATATTCTATTTACTGCAGGGTTTACATAAATCCTATTTTTAGTAGTAGTTGTTTGTTACCTGTGCAACATAACAGCCAAAAGTTTGCCAATTATTACAAGGAAAACAGATTCGAAACAGACATCTCTGTTAAGATCCTGTCAGCATTGGTTGGCTGATTTCTGTAAACAGGATTCATTTCTTTGTTCTTGTTTTGCCTGTGATGTAGTTTCACTTTTATTTGCACTG
This sequence comes from Branchiostoma lanceolatum, assembly GCF_035083965.1. NCBI lineage: Eukaryota > Metazoa > Chordata > Leptocardii > Amphioxiformes > Branchiostomatidae > Branchiostoma > Branchiostoma lanceolatum. The sequence goes on along the minus strand of NC_089723.1, from coordinate 21,423,019 downwards.
TTACTTCAGTTCATGTAGTGCACAGTTATCTAGACACAATCGCATTAAATGTTTATCGTGCCAAATGTACAATTTCTCTACACTGACTTTTACATGCTGTTGTTTTATCTATGTATATATATGCATGTACACTTTTAAATAAGGACAGCCTTGGTTTTATAATGAGCTCATTTTTTTCCCTGAGTTGAAATTTGGCACAAAAGTAAAGGAATATATCTCCTTGTCACTGAAATATTTCAGTTTGTTGTTAAGACTTTTATGAGCGACAGGGTTGATTTCAGAATGAACGCACCCTTGGAAGCCCGTTAGAAGATCACTTCCTCTACTAAGGGTGAGGTCATCTTGAAATCGACTCATTCTCATATAAAGATCTGAACAACAATTTGAGATATTTCAGTCTCAAGAAGATATATGCCAAATTTAAACTCATTTTAATACACAACACCTATTATGGTCTACGAAAGGACACCCAGCATAAGTACTGATTGATGGTTTGAGAGAAGTTATAGCCACGGGTGGGGTACCTACCCTTACAAACGACTGTCTCCTGAGAAAACATGAAGACTTCATATAGTAGCTGAAACGTAACAATTCAGTTCCCAGAATGATGATTAGCAGGTGAAGCCAACTTTTCAGACCGCTCCCTTCACTGACCTTGAAGGCTGAGTTACAGTGAGTAAGGTGGTTATGCCCGTCGCCAAATTCAGTAACAGACGTTACAGTTTGAGTAAGACGGACGTGACATTTAGATTAGCCACGTGTAAAACAAGAAATTGCCGTCTGCAGAGTTTTTGATTGTCGCTACGTCCGTCCTCTTATATAAGATGTATCTAAAACTAAGAATCCTTAAGCTTTCGAAGAAAAAAGCCAAAGTATAGCGTTGTAACATACGCTACATGTTACCGGTAACGTATGTTACGCCTGCCTACAAAACAATACACAACAAGAGTTCTACGACCTCATACCTTCGTCAAATGATTTTGACCTTTATGACTGACGTATTAGGAGTGTTTTTCATCAATCATCAATCATACCAGTTGACCCTCTTCACCCAAATAACATAAGTTGTCCAAACCTCCTTGTTATGACTATGAGCTTAACAAAGAAGGTTATGCTAACATTTATCATCAATTATGCAAATAAGCTCCCTCCTTATTAGCATAATTTGATTCCATGGTGTTCACATTCACACAACTTCCTAATGCCACAAGTATGAAATTGCCGTCTTTTCTGATGGCTACCACTCGTATTATCTTTATTCGTATTCAGATACATAGTACAGATACATAGTACAGATACAAATACAGATCGAGTATGGTGACCGTGTCAATTGACACGGTAGCCTTCGCGTGAATTTGTTTAAGGTGGATGACAGGTTGCGAATCTGAGACCCACACACTTTGGGCATCCGCCATCTCCAGCGGCACCAATTCGAGGGAGACGTGCTGGTTCTGGTTGGGATGCTTGCAGCGAGCTGCCGGATGACTCTTACACTCGAGGTCCGCCTTGATAACGCCAGCCCGCCTGGCGCTGCTCTCGTCCGCCAGTTGAAGACAGCTGCCGTTGGAGACTTGTCCCTCTAACTGAGGGGGGAATGCGTGTAAAGTGCCTTTCCCAAGGGCACAACGTCTGGGCGCAAGTTCGGACATGTCTATGGGCACAACCCTGGGATTCGATCCCGGGTCCCATTGTTTGACAGCCGTGCGCTCTGCACTTGCGCCACACAACGCCACAATGCCGTCATTTACTAGTATGGAATTATAGTAGTTTCTCATTAATTATGCTAATTAGGCCCACATTTGCATATTTCCTATCTATCAACATTCCTCTCTTCCTTAGTTACAAATGTCACATATTTGAATAGTCATATCATGGAACACAGCAGATTTTTAAAATTGCCTCATTAATCATGCGAGTTAGAATTTGATTTCCATAATTATCATCCAATCATACAAAGCATCACGTAAGCTATCTACATACCAAAAATCATGACCATCCATCAAGACCATCTCGAGTTATAGTTTTTCTCATTAATTATGTCAATGAGGTTCTCATTTGCAAAGCTGATATCTATTAATATTTCTCTCTTCCTCAGTTACATATGTCACATGTTTGAGAGTCCTATCATGGAAATTGATGGATGTATAAACTTTCCTCATTAATCATGCAAATTAGATACTGATTTGCATAATAAATATCTAATCATGTACATCAGCACTCAAGGTATGTACTTACAAAAATTTATGACCATCCACCAAGCCCTTCTTGAGTAATTCCCTTTCAAAGTCTGAAGCAAAACCTGCCCCTGCTATAGCCAACCCATAGGTCTGCTTGGAGACTACCTTACCAATGCCTATAGCTGGCTGACAGCCAATTTGTGTAACTGACGTTTCCTGCCTCCAACATGACCCCTCAGGACCCTTACCCCTATCCATGACGCCTTGGAATAACACAGCCAACACGTACACATACTTCAGCATACAATATAACACATTTTTACACTTTTCTCGTTATTTATGCAAAACACTTCGCCCAAAATCTAATCATCTTGAGATTTCCCACATACACACCGACACACCAACTACGACAACAAACCATCCAGGCTTTCTCGACTTATTCTGTTCACTAACAGACACACAGACAAGCATCATCGAATAACCTTCTCGACGAAACCATTCGTCGACGAAGGTAACTAGAGTTCCACGACCTCATACCTTCGCCTAGCCTGAATTCAATCAAGGGTCCTGTGATCGCTCGCCGCTCTGTAACCGCCTCGCAACCCAAGAGCTTGATGGCTAGGGCCGCTAACTCAGGGGAATCCTCCTTTCTAAATATTGATAATTTATGCAGCCGTCATCAGCCCACACGAGCTGCCTGCCCGGTCAGACTTTAGTTGCTAAGGATCTATTGCTGTTGCTGTATATAGTATAGTGGATTCATTCCTCAAGCTTACCGACATCTTTCACTGGTGTGCTCGAATAAAATCCTAAAACAGGGATATGCGGCTCCAGTGTCTTTTCTGAAGATGTGGCGTGAGTGTGTACGGTTGGCTTGAGGTTGCCCACTACAACTACCTATCTATTGCTGTTGCTATCCAGTGATTGACAGCTGCAGATGTCTGATCTGCAGGTGGTAGGAAGAGAGTTTCACAGGCCGTTTTCTGTACTTTGAACATTTTTCTGCAGTCAAGTCTTTTCTTGTTGGTCACAAGAAATCTCAACAGGCACAACAGAAGTTCCGGGAAGCTGGGGGAAATGGAGTCCTTGGTCTTTGCCAGACATAGAAAAGGCCCAGAGAATTATTTTGCCACACCATAAAACACCAGGGAGGCCTTGGGTCCAACAGGACGCTCCACAATCAGGGTGGAAATAGGTCACAGCCCTCCCCTCAACTTTGTTCAACAAAGCCCTCCCCTCAGCTGGCTTCAGAAGTCAAAGCCCTCAAAAATCCTTAGGAATGGACTAAATTATAGGGGTCAAAACTTGGTTTTGGATGTGGGAGAAAGTGACATGGTCAGCCTCTAAAGGAACAGATAAACCAAGTAGGTTTAAAATCCCTTTTAACCGCCTTGGATACATCTCATTTCTCACCCCTCCCACCATCTGGATCTCATTTCCCCTCCCTGTCGGCCTGTGGTGCCAGGAGTGACAGCTAACAGACAGGCTAGCTATAGCTAGCTGGATTCTATGGCAATGGGGGCCTAGCTGAAATCCTGCCCTATGATTGGTGTTACCATTTTTGCTAACAGTTCCCTCAGCTTAGAGCAACCAGAGCACAAACTCCGCGGGGAGGGGACAGAAATCCCCGGACAGCTGAAGTTTGTGTTATACAGACTAACCTTCGCCAAATGATTTTAACCTTTATGACTGACCTATCATGAGTGTTTCTCATTGATTACAAATCATACCAGTTGATCTTCTCCACCTAGAGTTGTCCAAAGTATGAGGTTAACAAAGAAGGTAATGCTAACATTTATAATCGATTATGCAAATTAGGTCCTTATAAGCATAATTTAATTCAACGATGTTCACATTCACATAACTTCGGAATGCCATAAGTATGAAATGCCGTCATTTACCAGTATGTAATTAAAGTAGTTTCTCATTAATTATGCAAAATTGAGGTCTTCATTTTCATATTTTCTATCTATCTACATTCCTGTCATCTTCAGTTACAAATGTCACATATTTGAATAGTCATATCATGGAACACAACGGTTTTTGAAATGGCTTCATCGATTATGCAAATTAGAATCTGATTTGTATAATTATCGCCTTATCATACACAGCATTACTTAAGCTATCTACAAACCAAAACTCACAATAATTTGTCAACCCCATCTTGAGTTAAAGTATTTTCTCATTAATTATGCAAATGAGGTCTTCATTTGCATAGTTGATATCTATTAATATTTCTCTGTTACTCAGTTACATATGTCTGTTTGAGAGTCCTATCATTGAATACGGCGGATGTATAAACTTTCCTCATTAATTATGCAAATTAGATACTGATTTCCATAATAGGTATTTGATTATGTGAATCATCACTCAAGCTATCCACATACCAAAAATCATGACCACCCATTAAGCCGTTCTTGAGTAATTCCCTTTCAAAGTCTGAAGCAAAACCTGCTCCTGCAATTCCAAAAAAGCCGCTAGGGGGCCAAACCACTTACTCTCTATCCAAAGGGCTATCTACCACTCAAAAATCAGAACCATAACATGTCCAGAACACGAGATATCAAATCAGGAAGTTCCGCTGCAGTATCGTAACAAGCCGCCAGGGGACCCAAAATCTAATTATTTCCAGGTCTCATCAAGACCTACCCACATACCATATATCAAAACAATCGGGTCTGCCTTTTTACCGGAATGCCCTTTTTACACCGGAATGCCCCGGAATGCCCGTAAAGGAGGGTGAATTCTACCGGAATACACTCTGCTTCGATGAGTAAACATCATAGGTTGCTGTGTTTTGGCATGAAATGATATATTTATGGCCCAGGGGACGAAAAATCACTAGAAATTAGTGATGGCCATCGGCGTCGGCGCCCCCGACAGTCGCCATGTTTGTTTTTTATTGCGGATTACAATGTTTGTTTAGCAGCGTAAGAAATACACAAAAAGGAGGTGAAATGTTGCAAATGAAGTATGCGTTAGTAAGTTAACATCACAGGTTGGCAAAACTACGAAAACTACGCTCTCCTTTTTCAGCACTCGGTTCCAGTGCTGAAAGTGGTTTCAGCACTGGGTAACCAGTGCTGAATGACCTTTGACATGACCCGTGACCTGGCACCGCCGCTCTGTCGCGCATTCAGCACTGGTAACCGAGTGCCGAACTCCATTCAGCACTGGAAAACGAGTGCTGAGACAAGTTTCAGCACTGGAAAACGAGTGCTGAAAGAAACTCAGCACTGGAATACAGCGATTCAGGCCCGATTCAGCACTGGAAAACGAGTGCTGAACTTTCTTCAGCACTGGAAAACCAGTGCTGAACTTTCGTCAGCACTGGAAAACCAGTGCTGAACTTTCGTCAGCACTGGAAAACCAGTGCTGAGGCCGATTCGTCCGTTGATTCAGCACTGGAATACCAGTGCGGAAGGCGTGGTTTTCGTAGACTTGCCACAGGTTGCTATACTTCGGCATAGAGTTGACCCTGGGATGAAGAAATCACTAGAAATTCAAGGCGATCTACGATAGTTCCCCGGCCTGTTTGTTTTGCTAATTTCTAGTGATTACTCGTTCCCTGGGCCATAAATATATAATTTCATGCCAAAATACAGCAACCTGTGATGTTTACTCATCAAAGTATAGTGTATGCCGGTAGAATTCACCCTCCTTTATGGGCATTCCGGGGCATTCCGGTGCAAAAAGGGCATTCCGGGGCATTCCGGTAAAAAGGGAGACCGAAAACAATTCATTCAATCCTTCTTGAGTTATGCTGGTCATTTACACACACACACATACAAACGCTACCCAAAGCATAACCTTCTCGGCGAAGGTAACAATGCGTCGAAAAACAAGTTAGGTGTGCCTGAAATGCAGCCTGAAATAGGAGCTCATCTATTGTCCGAACCTAAAATCGCTATTTTGCACATTTCATTGTAAACGAGTGAGATTACCGTTGGGTAACATAAATTCGGGATTTTTCCGATAATGATTGACTGAAATCAATCTAGCAGAACAATAAACCATCCTTTTTTTCTATTATTCTGTCAGTATCATGTACTATCTTTGCACTAATCATATATATGGTAGATTTTGTCTCTAGTCGTGCTGACACCATAATATTTCAACTCGAAACTACCCCCGCCGCACGCACAATGACGGTGCTGTCGGACAGGGGTGAACATTAATTCGGGAGAGAAGATTCGTCTTGAATATCTTACCGCTAATTACATTTTATACAGCAGCTATTCGTTCCATCCTTGGCTTGAGGAGAGTGCTATGGATATAGACGTGTCCAAGTAAACAAATACACGAAAAAACGGCCGTACCGCACGCATCAGGCCTTCGGGAACAAGCCGTGTGTTGAGTCGGTAGCTATAGAACGTCAAAGTCGACATCCACCGTCATGGCAACGTGTACATTATTCATGGAAAGTTAGCCGGATGCCGTAGCATTGATAATACTACTATGTCCATGTATTCCTTGTTGTGTTAGGAGCAAACTTTGAGGAAAATATCGTCCTCAGTCCACAATCACACGGAACATTTAGACAAAAAAGTGTTCCTCACAAACCTTTGTCGTCTGCTTGACAACAGGATTCTGGGTAATGATATGGCGGCGGGAAAATACACACGCCGTAGGTTGTAGCAACAAAGAGGGGTTTTGATGATTGATCACACTTAGAGTCCAATTGCAGGTCAGCAATTTTAAGAAAATAAGTTGTCTTGTAAATAATTGTGTTTAGCAAGAAGCGGATGTGACATTTGTCTTATAAACCAGCCGACAACGATGTAGTGTGATTCTCCCACGAAGCCCTCAGACTGTTCCAATAGGGGACGGAGAGTTTTTGTCCTCGTCGCCTTCTAATGCCTGCTTATCGAAGCTTTTCAGCCCGTGTTCTGAATACGTTAGTCTGTCAAGTTTGCATTTCTAGCGGTATTACTGATGTTGCATCTAGCACATATCTCTAAATACCCCGTTTTCGAAAAATCCCGAATTTAAGTACCCCACGAATTTATGTTACCCAACGTTATAAAACAACCTCATTCAAGTTTCAATTCTGGTAATTACCTCCATGCTTACACACAGGGGTTTTTGAAAACTGGTCAGATGTATGTATGTAGGGTATACCTGTAGCAATGGCAAGACTTTGAATTAGCCACACCGAGAAAGTTATATCTTGATAGCGCTTGCAGGATAGTTATTCCTCTCTTCCAACGCAAGTCCTTACAGTAAGTCCGGCAAATTAGCATTGCATTATATGGAGTATCAGGTATCGACATAGGTCAGAGGTCAAACTTTTAACAAAAATATTTGAATATTTGCTGCTCTGTTGGAACACGTGGCTGTAAGAGGGACAGTTTCTTCACTTTTGGCCCCCAGGCAGTGGTAGATATGGATGTAACAAACAGTTTTCACTTTAACGATGTTCTGCGGGAGCTGAACGAACAAAGGAAACGGCCAGAGCTGACTGACGTGGTTCTGGAGGTGGAAGGGAGAAGGTAATAAAGGTTGGGGAGGGGGGCAGAGCAGGCTAGTAGGATCCTATATATAGGTAAGACTAATCTGCCAGAGGTCCAGTGTATGTCAGTAAATCATCCTATGCGAAAGTGGAGCTTTATCTCAAGAATCCAAACTTCAGACCATAAAATCTTACCCCCAATTGCTATTAAACATTACCTGTCAGCTGCCATCAAACGCACGGCTAGTCTGCAAATACCGGGTTTACGGAAAAGGCTGGGCTGTCTACGTGGCCTGTCTACCTAAGCTATCACCTCAGGCTACTCAGATCCCCCCATTCATTTCCCCATAACTTCACGGTTGGACACATGCAGCTGCGCCCACTAGCGGAATGCATCCAAACTACAGCCAGTGTATGGTATAGCATTTAGTGTATTGACCAGAAATCTACAAATAAAGTACAGCTGTAGAAATAAAATGATCTAGACATTTGTTTACTTCTGTGAATTTCGAAGGGTATTCAAGCAGATAAACAGTAACAGTCTGGCTACAGTCATATATTAATGCCTTTGTTGTTTGTGTCTTACTCTTAGCATCTCTATTTGCATTCTATGCAGTCGAAATAGCACAGCACCAGCATGCATGGTTGCTGCTGTACTAGTAGTATGTGACCCACTTGACCTTTCAATGACCTCCACACTTTTTTCATGCCAGTGGACATACTCCGGCCCACCCTCGGGCAACATCTGTGTCTCATGATAATTTTGTAAACTAACTGGTATTTCATAAGTATTGTTAAGTTTTGTCATGGCCTCCATTATGATACTCAATATTGCCTTGTCAACCATGTCAATGTAAATTATGCTGAAGACTGAAACAGAACATTGTATTTAATCTTTCTCCTCTACCCAGTTTTCCCTGCCATCGCTCCATCCTGGCATCGTCCAGCCCCTACTTCCATGTCATGTTCACCAGCAGCTATGCGGAGGCCAGACTGTTCCAGGTAAGGATACTGCTTCTAAATCTCTAACATGTGCGGCCATTACAGTTTAATAACCTTCGCCCTGACGTCTGTGTGTGTGTCTGTAGATAGCATAACTCGAGAAGCTGAGGATCAATCCTTATGATTTTGATTGGGAAAACAAAGGTGAAGTCCAATAATGGGCCTCATATCCGTTTTGTACAGTACTACAGTGAAACTTTCAATTTTGATCACGTGTTATGGACAAGGTATGGTCCAGATTTTTTTACTAGTAGATACAGTAGCTCATGGGACGGGGAGTTGGAACTGTAGGTTTGCCAATCAGGATTACATTACATACTTTATGTGGAAATGGTACAATACCCTTTGCTAAGATGAGCCTTCTGTACCCAAATAACTTGTGTTATTTGGGCACAGAGAATGATCAACTGATATGATTTATTTAAATGACGGCCTTATTTGCATAAATTATATAGGAATATTTGTATCATTTGGTGAAGATATAACATTGTGGAACTTACAAGTTGGATACAGATGCTAATTGTCTTATAGTTTTATAACATCAGGCAGTCATTGTTCCTAAGTCTCACACATGCAAAAGCACAACAATTTTGGTATGTATCAAATCCTGTGTACCTACCTTTGCTTCCTCCATAGGTGTAATAAACTAATAAGAATGGTGTGTAAATATAACTATGCTTGTTGCTTCCAGATGGATTTTGTAGGTCGTGAGGCAGCAGAATACATGAAGGACCATCTTGATGTGTTCAACTGTGTAGAAGTGTTGATGTATGCTGACATGCTGGGGGACTGCTGCCTAGTGAAGGCCAGTGAGAGTTACACCGCATTCAGGTCAGTCCAGTGGCTGTTATTATATTATGCTAATTTGATTGTCTGTTTCTAACAGCAGTAACCTTAAGAAATGCATTCCCGATGTATGTGTCGTAAAATGTCAACCGTACCCATTGAATTTGAACATACAACTTTTTCAGGTTCAAACAGGTGGTACAACAACCTTCCTTTCTCCAGTTATCCCTGCCCCTGCTCCAGTCGTTGCTCAACAGGGAAGATTTGATGGCCAACTCAGAAGATGACATTGTGCAAGCTGCTTTAAGATGGATCCATATCAACCAAGAAGAGCGCTTGCGGCACCTTCCTGCTCTCTGCAGATCCTTCCGCCATTCCTTCATCAGCTCGAGCCAACTTGAGGAACTCGAGAGTAAGTGCCTGTCAACAAACAGCAAGTTGGTTTACAGTGACAGCACATCCCAGCGCTTGGGACAGAAACAAACTGAAATGCAGATTTTTCTAAGAGACTATGATTCCCAGCGGTTCCTGCCTTGCTGTGACCCTTCCACAGATGGATTATATACAATTGATATGCCTGGTAACCTGGGCAGCTTCTCTGTGACAGTAACTCCTGATGATGAGCTGTACCTGGCAGGGGGCATTATCAGCAGCAGGAATGGTCATGAGACTATCAGGCAAAGGGCATTTTACCGGTATGACCACCTGGAAAACACCTGGGAACAAAGGTGTGAGATGATTTTACCCAGAGCAAGGTATGCCTTTCTCTTGCAAGCTTCTGCGTTCTTGCCTTGAATAAAGAACAAGATTCTATGCTTTAATTTCCTCCAAGTGATGGACGAAAATGTTTCTATGTTTAGGTTTGAAGATGTCTTAAGGAAAATTAGGTAGGGGTTGAAAGCCCTTGGGTGAGTGATACCCCACTGTGCACATGTAAGTTTATGTGTTGGTACTGGACTACTGGGTGATCTTTTCATGTATCTGTCTTCCCCAGGTTTGCTCTAGTGAATCTGAAGGGGTACGTTTATGCCATTGGTGGTTATGACACGAAAGGAGCAGTAGAGAGGTACGACCCCAGCTGTGATGAGTGGACCTCCATCCCACCCATCCCACACCCCATATCCTCAGAGCTGTGTGCTGTGACCCTTGATGACAGTTTATATGTCATAAGCAAGGAAGGCTGCTACTGCTTCAGTACCAAAGAGAACACGTGGAACAAGATAGCAGACATGCGGAAACAACCATTGCATCCTCAGGCCGTCACGTATCAGGGAAACATCTACTGCATAGACTGTGACATAGAATGGGGAGGTTCTTCCAGGACTGGTGTAGAGTTATACAACCCTACAAAAGGTGAGTGGACGTGGTCAGGTAATAGATCTTTTGCCTTTGACAAAGCAACCCTGATGAAATATGGAGAGACTCTGTACCTTCTCACTGTACTGCACCGCTGGAACCAACTGGAAATAGAGAAGCAGTCCACAATTCTCGTTTTCCGTTTCCAAGCAGAGACAGACTCTTGGCTGAATGTAAAAGACAATGGCTCACTGGTTCCCTACATGGTAGAGCGGTGGGGTTTCAGGCGTAGGACGGGTTGCCTGACGGTAAGGATGGCTCCATGGTTTCTTGGGGACAAATGTGCATACCGGGACCTGCTGCTATCTTCTGATGATGAAGAGGAGAGTGACGACACTTTCTCAGATGACAGTGAGGATGATCTCCCATACTGGGACAGTGATCGATGACAACAATGACAGGGAGAGGGAACATGACAATGGTGGCATCTGAGGTACTTGGGACATTGATATCACAAAGGTTAAAACTGGTTGAGTCACAAATGGTCAGGTCTTGAAACACTAAATCAACACAATATACCACTAATGATGCTCTTTACACATCCTCAAAGTTACCAGAAATAGTGGCCAGGTGTGTGATGCCTTTTGGCTCTGGTGTGCTATATTCCATGAACTTGAAAGGTTCCATAAATTTTATTTTTAGTGATTTTAACTGCCAAAGGGTTTCGAATGATTGCTAGGAACGCTAAAATTCGGAATAGACATCTCATTAAATATGAGGGGAGCATCAGTAGATTGATGTCATGTATTTTATCAGATACTACTACTGCTTCTGCTACTGTTACTTCTACTAATGTTACTGTTACTACTACTACTACTACTGCTACTTCTACTAACGTTACTGTTACCTCAGTCTACTACTACTACTACTACTACTACTACTAAACAGTTATTTTATGGTGATTTTTTTGTTTGTACTTTCTGTGCATGTAATCGGACGTTGGTAGACCACCAAAACTTAGATGAGCTTCCTGGGGCATTGGAGCACATTTTCTAGCTCTGCTAAGTATTTTAGGTTTTACATTTAGGAGGATTGGTATTCTCTTAGCTAATTCTGGTATATAGTTATCACTTTATATATTCAAGGACATTATATAATGTCCGTGCTTTATTGCAGTTGCTCTGTTACTTCAGTTCATGTAGCACACAGTAATGATATTAAAGGCTTATTTTGCCAAATGCAGAATTCAGATGCTGTTGTTTTATCATTGCACCACATTTTCAACTATGATGATGGCAGTCTCCTCCTTAGGCTTAGCAGTCATGTAATTACGCTACTGTCTACAGTCAAAGGCCAGGCCATGTTTATCTTTTGATAGAATTTTATTGCATCTCAATGTATCTGGATCTGCCGTGATAGATAGATATATAATGCCTGCCAAGTTTCAACACCTGCGATCAGCTTGCGAACAAAGGGATTTGATATAGTGGCCGGTAGTATTATGTAGTACATGTATGTAGTTATAAGATGACTCTAAATTAGCCACATCGGGAAAGTTATTCTTCATTAATATTTCCAACGTAAAGTTACACGTAAGTCTTGCCGATTAGCGGTTACACTATATGGAGAGCCAGGTATAGGTCAAAGGTCAACGTTCGAAATATTTGTTTTGGAGCACCACGCGCAGTTTCTTCGCTGCTTCTTCACTAAGTCCTGGCCCCCGGAAGTGTTAGATATGGATGTAACAAACGAATTTCACTCTAACATTGTTCTGCGACAGCTAAACGAACTGAGGAAGCGGGCGGAGCTGACTGACGTGGTTCTGGAGGTGGAGGGGAGAAGGTAAGGTGGGGCGATGGGGGAGGGGGGCAGAGCGGGCTACCTACGTCGTCGTTTGAAACCCGAGTACCAATTTGCTATACTGTTAAATGGCGCGATTACTTTCCACTCCGAACGACATTGTGCTATGTTCGATGGCTGGTCGATGCTGTGTTGTTGTCTCTGTTATGCCGATTTTACGTCGGCTATTAGAACTGTAGTTATGTACCGACCATACTTTGCACCGCAAATTATATAGCCGTGGCGACTAACGAAGGGAGTTTTTGCTTGATATTACATGTACTTTCATATATCAAGCAAAAACTCCCTTCGTTAGTCGCCACGGCTACAAATTATAAAGTTATCACTAAATGGTGTCGTGTGCCGTGTCATGGGACAGCAGAGGAGAGGATGTGGCGGCTGTGTGCACCAGTGCACCTATTTCCAAAAATGACTTTCAAGCCCTTGTAAACTCACCCTTTGTTCATAGATATTGTTTTGACATTTTAGGACTCCATGAATGTTACTCAATATTGGCTTATCAACCGTGTGAACGTTAATTATAACAAAGAATGAAACAGTGCATTCATTTGGTATCTTCCTCTCAACCCAGTTTTCCCTGCCATCGTGCCGTCCTGGCATCATGCAGTCCCTACTTCCGTACCATGTTCACCAGCGGCTACGCGGAGGCCAAACAGGAGAGGATCAGCATCCAGGATGTGAGTGAGGTAGCCATGGCAACCATTCTGGACTACGCCTACACCGGCTACCTTCAGACAGAGCCAGACCAGGTCCAGGCTGTGATGTCTGCAGCCAGACTGTTACAGGTAAGGGTTCTGCTTTGAAGTCTTCATATACAAATATGGCACTGAGGTACGAGGTCTTCATAGATAATAGAAAATAGGTCATAACTTGACTGTAGAGATTGCCATTTTAATTTCTTCAGTTGTTAGTCTTCGTCCCAAATATGCAATAGCACAACAACTTTGGGGCGTGCTAAGTTCTGTGCAGTTAAGAAGCACTCTATACCCACTTGCTTCCTCCATATTTGTAGAAGACCGATAAAAGAATTACGGCTCTTGGTGGCAATGTGCAAATCATGACATATTGGCGCACCAAATCCATGTGTATTTACTAGTACTGGCACACTTTTGACAGATTAATCGAAGAGGCTTGGTGGGTGTCACTTCACCCTCATGGTAGGAAAATGTTGTACAGTGCTTTTCCCAAGGGAACAACATTTGATTTCTATTGGTTCTGAACCCAGCGCTCTAATCCTTACACCACAGTAATACCACTATTAACCTTATTTAACTGATAAGTGCAGAATGGCCTGTAAGTGTTCTTGCTTATTGCTTTTAGATGAGTTTTGTATCCTGTAAGGCAGCAGAGTACATGGAGAAACATCTTGACATGTGCAACTGTGCAGATGTGTTGATGTATGCTGACATGCTGGCAGACTCTACCCTAACAGATGCCAGTGAAAGGTACATCGCCTCCAGGTCAGTCCAATAGCTATTACCAAAATTATGCGATTTGTATTCTTTTGACTCACACAGTTCCTAAACAGCATTTACTTATTAAACAGAATGCATTCACAATGTGTGCTTCATCATGTTAGAATCAACCAATTGTAACTTTCTCAGGTTCAACCATGTGGCTCTACAACCATCCTTTCTCAAGTTGTCTCTTCCGCTGCTCCAGTCCTTGCTTGACAGGGATGATCTAATGACCAACTCAGAAGACGACGTTGTGCAAGCTGCTCTAAGATGGATTGGTTTCAATGAAGAAGAGCGCTTACAGCACCTTCCTGCGCTTTGTAGATCATTCCGCCATTCCTTCATCAGCTCAAATCAGCATGTCGAAATTCAGAGTAAGTGCCCATCAACAGACAGTAAGTTGGTGTACAGCAAAAGCACAACCCAGCGGCTGGGACAGATGCGGAGTGAAATGCAGATTTCCCTTAAGAAAGTTTATTTTGATGATGATTCTCAGCTGTCTGCTTGTTGCTATGACCCTTCCACCGGCGGCATGTATGCAATTGATATGCCTGACAACTTGAAGAACGGCTTCTCTGTGACAGTAACACCCGAGGATGAGCTGTACCTGGCAGGGGGCATCAATAGCAGCTGGAATGGCATGAAGACCTTCAAGACATTTTACCAATACAACCACCTGTTGAAAACCTGGGAACGAAGGTGCGACATGATTTCACCCAGAGCATGGTACGTCTTCCTCAGGCATCTGCTTCCTTTAATTTACTAGTTGTATCAAAGAAGGGACTTAATTGGCCGGCCTTTTTTTGTACTTATCAAAAAGATACAAAGGCATTTCTTTGGCACGTTGACCTAGGTACTATAGATAGTATGTACATGTCCATAGGCAAGGATGTTCCTTTGATAATGTTATGAATAACTTATATCCTATTTCTTGAGTAACCTTTCCATTTAGCTTTCTGCCAAGAGTGCCAAAATATTCAAAATCCTGTCAATAGCCTTGGTTGTCCGCATTTTTTACTCATTGAAAAAGAATTTCTTTGGCACAATGAACCTATATATACTATAGAAAGTATCTATCCCTTATTATCAGTAGTGGAAAGTCTGCTGTGCTATAAGATGAAGTGATGCATCTCCAAATATATTGGCCCTAACAGAGATTACAAGATTAAATGTATGTCTTAGCAATCTGTTGTGGAGGAACCCAACAGTAGACTGAAGAATGAAAAAGGCTAGCTCATGTGTAGTTATGTGTTGGTACCAGTACTGGGTATTCTTTTCATATATCTGTCTTCCCCAGGAGTGGTCTGGTGTATCTAAAGGGGTACATCTATGCCATTGGTGGTTATGACACTAAAGTAGCAGCAGAGAGGTACGACCCTAGCCGTGATGAGTGGACGTCCATCGCACCGCTCCCTCACCCTATGTACATGCTCTTAGCTTTTTGTGCTGTGACCCTTGATGACAGTGTCTATGTCATAAGTAAGGAAGGCTGTTACAGCTACAGTACCACAGAGAACATGTGGAACAAGATTGCAGACATGATTCAACCACCAGTTCATCTTCAGGCCATCACATATCAGGGACGTATCTTCTGCATAGACTGCAAGAAGGAATGCAGAGAGTCTTCCCGGACTTGTGTAGAGATGTACGACCCTACAAATGGTTTGTGGAAGCAGTCTGGGAATGGGAAGTCTTTTATCTTCGAACAATCTGCAACCCTGATGAAACATGGAGGGACCCTGTACCTCATCACTGTACATGATGGAAATGACCAAAACCACTGGACCTGGGGTCTACCGAAGAAGAACAAGACCTATGTCCACCAGTACCAACCGGAGACAGACTCTTGGCTGCTTGTAGAAGAAAAGGGCAGGCTGGTTCCCCCATTAAAGTGGTTGAGATATGATAGTAGAATAGATTACCTGGTGGCAAGGTTGATCCCATCGTGCCTGGGGGATTGGACTGTGGATGAGAATCTACCACTAGCAGAGATGTTAGCTGAGGAGGGAGAACAGAGCGACAACACTTTCTCAGATCCATCCGGAAATGGAATCACAGATGACAGTGAAGATGATCTCTCGGACCAAGGGGACAGTGATGAGGACAATTCTGATGAAGAGAGGGAGAGTGGAAGCGATGATGGAGACATCTGAGATACTACAACATCACGGAAGATGTCTGTAAAACTGATTAAGTCACCAATGATAAGATGTTGAAATAGAGAATAAGATTTGAAAACTCCTCTTGTTGTTCGCACGATTAGCTCATTGATTATAGCGTCTATTTTTTTACAGGATCCTGGGTTGAATTTAAGTTGAGTTAAAGTAACAGCAGGCCCTGGACGTGCCCAAAAATAGCCCATGTAGGGGTCACGCCAAAAAATGCAAAAAAACAGCAGGGCCCTTTTTTCCAATTGGGAGCAACCTGTAATAACTACAGATTTCATGTCAACAAGCTAGTTCAGCAGGGAAAAGGTTTTATCGAAATACATGTACTTAAAGATAATCATCTGTATCATATATGTCTCTCAAAGTCAGCATTAACAAATTGCTTGCTTTATTTCATCTTTGCTTGAAATGAGTACATTTGTTTTAGATTAAAGACAATCTAAGTCTGATCTTTGCCAAACATACATTATTATATTCTACTGTGTATACACTAATTTTAACACAATAATACATGAAGCTCAACAAGATAATTCTATAGGATCTTAATCCTATACTACTAGCAATGCTAGCATACATCTTTTAACCCACAATCAAAGTCTATATGCCAGCACAGGGTGTGCCTTTCTGACCTATTAGTATTGGCACATTTCCCAAATGAAGTTGCATTTTGATGAGACTGCACACTTGCACTGAATCAAAAAGTGTTTGAACATGGCAATAGCAACATGAAACGTCTCTCACCTGACTTTAATAGGTGACAATTGGACTACTTGCTGATGTCAATATGATGGAGGCCAGTCATATTTTGAACAAAGTTAAAATGTACCTATGGACCAAAATATTCACTACATACTGATGTGAAGGAACTTCCTGGAAGTGCAGTAACAACAGACTTATATCAGTATACAGGTCAGCTGCAGGTTTTTCTGTTTATGTTGCGGTCATATGCATGGTTTTAGATGTTTTGCTGTTACAAGGATGCATAATCCTATCCTGAGCCTCATCAACCCTGCACTTTATTCTAGCAATAGAATTCTAGCTGCAGACGGCAACTTTGATTAAAGACCAAATTGTTGAGGAGATGGCAAATCATGTAACTGCAAAATGTCTTGGTGGCAAATGTCCTGATACCTCGGTCACTTCCTTCTGGTTCTGGCAGGCAGAGGAGGGGCTGTAGTGTCTGGTACTGCTCTCACTCCCAGCTGCTGTTGCTATAGAGGAATTGCAAGAAAAAGTCACTCAGACAACACTATGTACTAAAACTAGTAGTAAAAGAAGTATTGGGACAGAAAATATGTTTAAAATATTGTATAAGGGATACACTTGCTGATAAAAATCTATTAACTGATAATGATATGAATGTTTCAATTTATATGGATCATTAACTTAAGATTATACAATCAATCATCAAACAAGAGAGTTTTAAACTGTCAAACCAGATTAAGGTAATCCTAAAGACCCCCCCCCCCCAACCCATCTACCTACAGGACTATGCTAGTGCCAAGTGTGTACATTGTAATAAAACTAAGCTGTTAGTGGATGGATACCCAAGGCACTTGGATATTTGAACGGAAATTTATATCAGGATCATACACATGATGTATACCTGGTTCTTCAACAGCGTCTGGTAGTGCATGTGTTTGTTGATGCCTTGCTGGTTGTCTGGTTCACGCAGTGTAGTGTAGTTTCTCTCTGGCAGGGGTGGGGGTGCGGAGTCATCTCTATGTAACTGAAAACAGAGGGTATAATATATCTTCATCAACTACACATGATAAGCATTCCACTGTGTTTCACGCAAGGTTATGATGTGCAGGTTTGGGTGTATTCATGAGCGTGAGTATGTTACCATGGCCAGTAGCACTTCTTAAAGATTTTGATTCCTACTTTCCCATTATGACAGATTGAAAGCTTTGCTACATTTGCAATATAATCAGTGTAACATGGCTGATACTGTAGTTTGTCTACAACTGATGAAACAGTGTTGCTTGTCTTTCCATTTCTTAGAAATGATTCTGTTACTACAATGTTACCATATGTTACATGTATGTTTACAGATGAATACATGTGGCGGAACAAATACTATCTTTATTAAAGTTATAACATTTTCTCCTGGAAAAGTAGATATTACTGAGCTCCAATAACATAAGATATCTTACAGCACTTCCATATGGTTGGATCTCCTCCTCTACTCTGACCAGACTGTAACGGTTCCCAATCAGAAGTTCAGCATAGTCCTCATGTCCCGCAACCTGAGAACCAATTATATACTGGGGTTTACATATAACAATCATTGACTCAAGTCAGACTCTGTGTATATTAAGGAATTTCATGGCAAAAAGGGTTGCAAATATCATCTATGATAAGAAAGATAATCAGCATAAACAGGAAGTTTAGATAGGGACGGTAGGACATCAGAGATGTTAAGAGTGATGTAGAAATGTTTTAAGTTAATTTTAGATTAACCTCAAGCATGCTGACTTACCCCTCCGATCAGTTTTTAAAAAAAATGCAAACGTCTTTCTTTCTTTCCAACAAAATGATCTAATGTTTTTAATCTTGACTGACAAAATGTGCTGAAAAAAAGGATTGTTATGTAAAAGACACAACTCACCTGGCCACAAGGTTCTGTTAGGAGGTCCCCAGTCAAAGGGTTCTGAAGTTTAAAAATTGACAAAAACTTTATCATTTTCTCTGTTTTGCAACCAAAGTGTGAATATTTTGTTAAGGTGGAAAAGTTACTGTTACAGTACTAGTATACCATAATTGTAATTCTTGATAAGATAAACGTAAGTTTGTTTTTTCTCAATAACTCTAACCAAAGAGTGAGCATTGTGTAACAGAGGCAACCATAATTGTAATTCTTGATTGTATTGGAATATTCACTGATTCTGCAGTCTACTAGATAGATTCATCAGGTTGATTTAAGTACTGGTCATGGGAAAATAATGGTCTTCTGATACAGCCTAGGAAAATTTTTCAATCTTGGAGTTGCCAAAACATCGGCTATGTAACATTTCCTAAGGTTGTGTCAAAAGAACATTATTTTCCAAATGAATATTCTTCTATGTAATATTTGAGAGGCTTTACAAGGATGGACAAACCTTCTTAGTACAATGCTAAACCATCACTTAACAGAGACGGTGGGCGTTATAAACTTCCTGGCACGTTTAATTTGAACAATCGCTGACGTCACGTATCCGTAAAGGCACGTGTCAGTAAGGTCAGGTGTCTAACTCTTGCGAGTTTAAGTTCAAAAGTGACTGGTCATTATTGATCCTGAAGAACACAGCGGTCATTGAAAATTTGATCCGTGTATACCTTCGTGTTGGAAGAAAGTTTAGCAATTTGTACTATCATGATTACTACCAACACAGATGAGCTTCCATGATATTTTGTATGACAAACCTTCCTGTAGTAGTCTACTAAAGCTGACAGGGACGCATGAACTTTGGGTTCCCCAACAACCACGTACTTGCCACTGGGCAGCTGGTCAATCATGAAGTGTTTACACCTGCTCGATATCCTGGAGAGGACAATTGGGAAATACAATCATGAAAATGCAGGAAAAAAATTGCAAAAAGTGAGCCTATATTTCTAAAATTAGAATGAGTAGCTTTACGACCAGTTAAAGGCCAGAGCTCACCTATTAGACTTGTTATGGTTAAGGGTCAGAGTTCACCTACTAGATTTTTTCTTGGTTAAAGGTTAGAGTTCACCTGGTAGATATTGTTGTTGGTCATAGGTCAGAGCTCACCTGTAGGTCAGGGAGTAGCCAAACCTGCTCTCGCTGACACGGATCAGGAAACAACCCAGGGGCTTCTCCTGTAAGAGCCGCTCTGATTCCCTATGTTTATAACAAAGGGAAGTAAGCAGTTTATCTGGGATGGATACATATATCTGTATGCAGATATACATGTATGTAAGAATCCTTTGTAAAAAAAATGCATTCATGTTTAATGGCTAATGATTATGTTAAAGAAATATAACAAAGATCCATACCAGTCAGTATCATGCTCATAAACCAAGCAAACAATTCAGTTGTAGTGATAGTATAACCTCCTAGCTAAAGGTAAAGGGTGTAAAACATAAGAACAGCCTGACAAAGTTCTTCACATTAAGATTTAGATGTTGTCACATGATAGGACAGATAATGACATATAGAAGAACCCACCTGCGAGTGATGATCCCGTGGAACCAGGGTGCAAATGTGCCGCTGTCCTGCATCACAGCCTTCTGCTGAGTCTCCCTGAACCACCGCACAGATGCAGCCTTCGTCCCCTCCTTACCCCACCTCAAACAGAGTCATCACGTTTTTATACCATGTAGATAACGTAGTACACATAAACATTACCATGGTATGAAAGAGGAGCAAAGAAAAGGATCATTATGCTTTCTTGAGGCCCGTTTCAAACCATTAACATTATTTGAAATTTCTATATCTTGACATGTAAACAGGCAGCACTAACACCACATAAACAAAACTACAGAAAACTTTGACATCAAACACATTTGTAGCTATCCTTAGCCTGTTAGAAACACAATTGAGACTACCATACATACTTTTGTTTGTAAGTCAGCTAATTTGTATAGTCTTTATGTACTTAAGTTATAACATTGTAATACTGCATGATGCCCAAGCCGTCCTAGCTGTCAAACTACCTGTTCTTGCTGCTGATGGGCCCTGTAAAGTCATCCTCCACAATTTCCTCATCAGAGCTTAGGTTATCCTTCTCTTCAACCTGGGGTGTCACAACAGACAGCAACACACACATTGCTTCAACAATCCTTCACTTCACATAACAGCAAGAAGAAGGGCCAGGGTGACATTGATAGCAGAACTATAGCTGTGTCATGCTAAAAAGTAGTAAGTAATATGACAATTGATACCAGTAATCCTTTTTTCAATCCTTTTTTTACATCAATGCTCATTTTAGGAGGATTTTTTGGGGGTATTGCTGCATCATATCACAAACAAGTACAAGTGCCAGTCAAATTGGAGAATGTTTAAGAATATACATACAATCAAAAAGGAGTAACAAAACTACTAAAAACTAATCTAGAAAAGTGATGTAGCAATAAGACGTTCCAGAAAAATTTCAACTGTGTCTTTAGATGGAATACTCCAGACCTGAGTGTGTGCATCTTCCTGTAGATGTATGTCAGCCATCTTGGTTGCCACCTGCTGCACAGCTGCTGCATCTGCAGGTGTCATTTCAGCTGTCATTCCACCTGCTACTACTATAGTTTCAAGATATACATTATGTGTTAGTACCGCTGTGCTACCTGTCAGTAATACAATTTTTGTACATGTATGTGTCACGCAGCTGTCAAATATTGTGACTAAATGTGCTCATAGTAGAAAGTAGAACGATAAAATGCCTCAATCTCACACAAACCTACTTTTATGTGTTTTTCTTCACATAAAGTTTTGAATAAACATCTGGTTTCTTAGAAGAACTTTTAGAAAAAGCTTAGCCGAATTCTTGCAGGGGGCGTAAGGAAATTCCACAGGAGCACTACAAGGTATGAAAACAGCAACCCACGT
The DNA here is from genome assembly GCF_035083965.1 of Branchiostoma lanceolatum. Classification (NCBI taxonomy): domain Eukaryota; kingdom Metazoa; phylum Chordata; class Leptocardii; order Amphioxiformes; family Branchiostomatidae; genus Branchiostoma; species Branchiostoma lanceolatum. The sequence continues at coordinate 21,401,276 of NC_089723.1, read as the reverse complement.
GGTGGTGCAGTTTCATCCCTCTCTGCCAGATGGAGCTGCCTCTGGAAAGCATCCTCTATGAGTGGCTCAGTGTGGCTCAGGAACATTATGGCTGCTGCTGCCTGCTTATTGGCTAACTCTCTCAGGTGAGCCACCTTCCGCCGGGCAAGGAGGCCTCGCACACCTGAAATCACATGACAAAAACATCTTCCTGCTATTCTGTTCAAACTGGAGAAACACTAAACATTGTTAGGTTTGCTATAATAAGATGCTAAGTCTGAAAGGTACAATCAATTTGGATTTAAATCTCTGTGAGACCTTTATACCCATCTATTGTATTAATAAGTTTGCAACTTGCATCTCCCATTTCCAAATCAATAGCTGGTTAATAAATGTGCCAGAAGTGTTTTCAGAATTGACATAATTAATCTTTAGCACACTGAAGTAGCTGTTTGGCACCAAAGTCCCTATTGGTTACAGAGTTAGGCAGCAGGGAGACGGTTAAAAGAAGTCTGAATAATGACTATGAATAACTGCCAATAGCTAGTTTTAAAAGTACACCTAAATAACAGAATTGTCCACTCTTTCTTGCAGTAACACATTGATATGATATGTGTGTAATGTTGGGTAGCTGCTGACCTGTTTGTATGCAGGTTGCAGCCTGTTCCACCTTCTGCAGCCTGGAGGCCAGCTCATCTGTGTGCCACCACTTCAGCAGCACCTTAGTCTTCCTACAGACAGACAGACAGATAGACAGACAGACAATCGTTTCAGTCATTCCTGGGTTGTTTCCAGTTTTAAACTTTTTTCCGTCCTACTCATTGTTGGAGAGCCCATGGTGTTGATTTTCGCTGTTAAATCTGTTATTTTAAGCTTATGAAAGTACATTTTTATCTATTTCATCATAAAATTCAGATATTTTTGGGGAAAGAATGGGTGACATTTTTGTCTGTCACAACAAGCAAATTTCTGTCCCGGGACGGAGGGACTAGTCATGAAGACAACCCTGATTCATTCAAAAACCAATTAATGGTTAATGGCCAACTTTTCCCTTTAGTGTTTAGGGTAACATAACACATGTTCAAATAGCCTTCAGGCTCTATGTCACTGTAAACATAACACTTATTTAAGTTATTATCATACTGTCATTATTCAAACTGACACTGATGTTGTTAATAAGTTGAAACCTCATCATTCCTACAAGTGTGCATTAATGGCTGATTTTAAATGCATGGTTTTTTCTTCATTCACCGATGTTTATTGTTGTAGCTAAATAAGGAATAGGAATGGAGGCTTGTGGTTTGCACAGCCTGTCTATATGATAATTTATTATCAACATTTACCTCAGCTGAGGTTATAGGTCACCTTAATACCAGCCTGTCTAAGTAATGTCTAGCATGATTGTATTCTTCGGACAAACAAGTATTCTATGTTGTACAATTGAAAACAAACCTTGGCTGTCATGGTCACTTTAGCAACATTACATACACAGAAAGGAAGACTTCCTGAATGTGGCATGCACTATAGTTGACATTACCTGTAGCTAGGCAAATACAATGTAGAGAGAAGTAATGAGCCAAATACAGTACATGTAAAACAGGGTAGACATGGGGACAGTAAATTCAACATAAAAGAAATCTAATATTGAAATCTTTACCCTCAGTGTAGGATCAAAGGTTTTGAGAAGAGAGTCCTGCATGAAAAGAAGTAGGGAGGGTGTTATCCATCTTGTGATGATTGATTTTTTTTTGTATGGAGTAAATCAAGATTCGTCAAAGAAGAAATAGAATGTAAAGGAATATCATAATAGGCTTTCTTTCAAGGAATGACCGAGAGAAAAAGGAAAGTTTTTTGATATCTATTTGTCCTACCCAATCAGCCAGTCAGACAATCCAGTAGCCTTTAGTATCCTCTGGCACCTGGATGCAACAAGGGTTAACATCACTGCTTAGAGAATGCTATTTGCACTGAAACAACATTTTTTTCATCGCTGATGATGAAATACAAACACTCTTCAGCAAAATATGATTGTATATTTGCTTTGTGCTGCAAATGGTTTGTATCAACTATCTCTATCTTGGCAGCTAAATGCTCTTTATACTGATCCTGTCTTTGTCTTTGGTGCTGAAGTCTTAACTGTTATATTCTCTTAACTGTTGACACTGTCCTTGGTGCTGAATGACTATGTCGTACTTGGAATGCATTACACGATCCAACCATACCACAACAGAACTTGTACTTACCCATGTTGGTCCTCTGGTATGTGGGCAATGTCCCCCAAACTTCTGTACCTGAGGTCACAAGAGTTCAAAATCTTGTTATTGAATCACAGACAAATTCCAATGAAAATAACATGAAGTTGCAGGAACATAAGAGTAAATAATTCAAGAAATGGTCACTGATCAAATTATCCGTCAAAAACAGTACAGGCTTAATCTAGAGACAAAAATGGTAAATTGAAGTTACTTCATGCCTGACCTGTTCACATTACGCAGTGTCATTATCTATCAGATTGATGGGCAGTAATTTAATATACACTCAATTGCTCCCCATGATGTAACATAAAAGCCACCTCCACACCCTTTTTTAGCTGTAATGTGTTACACTGAAAGACAGCTGCATAGGTTGGCCAACTGACAGTTTTGTACTGACCTCTGTACAAACTGTTGGAAGGGGATGCGCAGGGCATAGCCCTCTCTTCTGATGCGAATTGTCTCCATCATTCCTATGTACTTCAGCTGGCCAGGCAGAGAGAACAAAATTAGAAAACAATTTTTTTAATAAATTTTTTACTTCCATGGATTGCAGGGGTTATTATGTTTCTAGACCAAAAGTGAAAAGTTAAAATCTTAGCCTGCTGTTGCTCATTAGAGCGGAAGTTACTTTTCATTGAACCTGTCTGTACCATGCATTTGACTAGAGGGACGATAGCTCAAAGTAAACTGGAACTTGTATAGAAAGATGTCTAATTTTTCTTCTTTAATCTTACTGTTGTTGGGCCCACAATCTAACCATGTCTTCATTTTGCCAACACCTACAAATTTACCAAATATCTAAAGATCCATCTGCAACTTCTTAAGTTATGCACAGTTTGACAAACACAGGCACATAAAAGCATAACCTTCTTTTTAAGCTAATGATATGCTATAATACAGTAAAATTGAGTGAAAACTAGATCCTTTACTTTCATGTGTCAGGGACCCGGCAGCAGTACAATCAAATACTGGACACTACTACAGTCCCTACTACTACTAGCTACACTATGAAACATTGAATATGGAGATAACCTGAGCAGCCACAGCATCATCCTGGAAGTTGTTTGGCTGCTTGAGGCCGTTGGGTTTGATGCAGCGGACAAAATGAGGCCGGGCCGCTGTGATCCTCTCCACCAGAACAGTCAGGGAGTTCTGTACACAGCAGGATGGATGGAATGTTCAGAAACTCGTGATTGGATCAGAAAATTTACTTAGATTAGAACACCATAGGACATGATATCAGCTGGCGACTACAGTTGCGCATACCCAGGGCAGTTTGAAAATAATCCTTGGCTAGTATTACAAAAAAATCCTTTATTCTTGATTCACTCCCAATGCTCTACATGTAGGTGACAAATATAAACTCATAATGCTGTTCTTTGATTCATAGTACACAATTGTTTAAATGTGCTTGTAAGTTCAGTGAAAAATATTTTCATTGCATCAAAATGAAATGGCTAACTAGTATTTGTTATCAGCTGTTTATTATAAGCAATGGTAATATCACTCAGATAGTAGAACATGAAAGACAAAGGGTCCCTTCAAATTTTTTACTTATTACAAGTATGCTCAAATGATTATGTGCAAATGTATCAAATGTATTCAAATAAAAAGCCAAAGCTTAAAAGATACCTTGAACTGACCACCCAAAGTGAGCTGTTTGCCTCCTTTCTTGCCAAACTCTCCAACTTGTCTACCCTATAGTGGATCACAACATAAAATTCATATCATAACACTTCATTGCAAATAAGAAAATGGCCTAATAGACGACCTTAGCTTGAGGCACATATTGACTTAAAGAACTGAGCTACAATAGGGTAGACCTCCTACTACATCTTCCCTTGTCCTCACTGAACATCTACCTACCGCTGGTCTTTTGCTGAGACGGCGCCCCTTGGAGGTTTTGTGCTGAAGTGCAAGTGTACCAGTCCGAGTGATGCTTCCTGGTAAAAGAATGCACAAAGAAAAGTTGCTTAACCACCTAGCTGCTGCGCATTAAGTGCACACATGACATTGAAATTGTCAGGACAAGGGTCAATCACATTCTGCAATAGGTTCTGAATTGTCCCTTCATTATTGTGCAGTTTAGGACTTGCAAAAGGTTTGAGGTTCCAATCTCGGTGTATTCTATCTGTATCGTTATCAGATTCTGTATAGGGGCGAGGAGCAGCCAGAATTTTTAACAGAGGGAGAGAAGCGTTAAAAGTTACGGCAACTTTAGTCCCCCCAATCGACACCTCTGCTAGAAGAATAGTGCTTAAAAACGTGAGAGACTGACAAAGACGAATTCACTCACACTTCCACAGTTAGGAGGCAATTGATCACAGTACAAAGTATGATTTATGCAAACTAACCATTACAGATGGTGTTGATGAGAGGGTTGCAACTGCGCTGTAGGAGTGACATGGTGTTGGAGGGCAGGGTGTCTCTGTTCTTCTCCAGCCAGCCTGTCACATTGTACTCCACCTAGCAATGCAAGCAGGTAGTGCAAGGAAAATATACTAAGATCTTTAACCAGATACACACAGATAATGCTTTCTTTCATTTTTGTCATTTTTGTTAGATAATACTCATTATGGCAGCCCTGTGTTTGAGGGAGCTTCATATGTTAGCCACAAGCGACAAACTTATGTAATATTATGTATAATAAAAGAACCCAACACACTTATTGTGAAGTCAGTAAGGGTGCCTTGTGTGCGTGGTTAAATATGCAAGCCACAGCAAAGCTATATTTCACTGCTAGCTAGCAAAAGCTAAAGAAGTCAAAACTTAAAGTCATCTCTGAGGAAAATGTCCATGTCACTCAAACATGCATTGTACTGTATAGAAATAATGTAGACATGTTTACCTTGCCTGCATAGTGTGTAATAGTGAAGAGTGGACTCCTAGCCTGTTTCCCTGTAGTGAAGTGAGCACTGCTGCCAACATTCTGGTTCAACTTCTGCAGAAGTGATAGGTCTGTACCCTACCGCAAAAAAATGTGATATACGAGATGAATGCTCATTATGTAATACATTCACACTTATTCTTGACTTTTATTGGAATTCTCATAATGTCTTTTCACAGACATTGATTGGTTTTGATATGTAAAATGTTTTGTAACCAATGTCACACAGCGCAGCGTGGCTATGGTCTTTTTCAGATGATATGGTTTGAACATTGAATCGGTGCATCATTAGCCCTAGCCACAGTACTTGATACAGGTTCATTCTAGCCTGGGTGCCATCATATTTCTACCGAGGCACCTACATAGAATGTAGGAACCCCGGTAGAAATACGATTGCACCCAGGCTAGTTCATTGGACCTCTACCTAGAAAATCAAGTATGTGATCATTTCTATCTTGAAACTTTACCTGAGGAAAGAGGCTTTCTTCATCCAGAAGGGCAAGTATACCAATAGGTCGAGCCAATAGTAGATCCTGCAGAAAAAAAAAATTCTGTTCCTAACCTTTGACAACAATACATATATATCCATTGGAAAAGAAACAATGATTTTCTTTGAGTCGGCTCCAAAACATCATTTTTCTGCTTTGTTCATAGATACAAAGCAAATCACATCTTTAAATGTAACTTTTTAGAGATTTCAAATTAACAAATATCTTTGCCCACACTCAATTTTGAAAAAAATCATTACAACCTTCATTGACAACATTCATTAATGAAATAGCATGTAAAATAGTGCTGTATTAAATTTTGCTCCAAAGCTTTGATGGATTGAAGTCTTCTTTCAGAACCCCATCTATAGTAATATTGCTCACTGGGGGTTGTTGCAGATGGAATGATTGACTTTGATGTGAGAACTTTCTGACCTATTGCAGGTTTAAATTTCCCAGTGTGCCTTAACAGATGAACAACTAATAAGAGGATCATGTTTATTGCAACATCATGACCCAATTCCATGTTTCTCAACGTCATCAGTATTCCCCTCTATACCCTAAGGAGGCCAAGGTACTAATTCAGACACAGGGGTCAGAGTTGCACTGGAAATAATCTGGTATCAGAGGCATTCATCATAGGAGAATTGCTCCAGCCACACAAATCTACCATAATATTGCCAGGAATACGCCAAAAAAGCAGCAACTGGATGTGATTTTGGAAACAGTAAGACGTTTCAAGTAGCATCAACTTCTTTTCGTCAGTGACACTGAGCAAGATTTGTTGATCAGCAGGTTTTAACAACAAACCATGAATATTATGCAAATAACATGAACACAATTATAGATATTGCCAGGAATTACTTTTGAAATAGTCTTTCTACTACTAACCCTTGCGAAAGTGTTGCTCAGTGCTGCACAGGTCTGGCATCGATGCCGGACTGACCCAGCACATTGGGCATCGATGCCCTCACAGTCCAGTTCCCTTGGTAATTTGGCATCGATGCTGCCTTACTCTGATGGTCATTAATCATCATTTATCATTCTGGCTCCTCAGACTGTTACAAAGTCTGGTCTTCTATTCCTGACAAGAGATGCCTCCCTACTCAATCTAAAGGTGGAGCAGAACTAATTACCGTGAAAGGAAATGGCATCGACAGGGCACACTTCTAAGTTTGGGACATATGGTTAGTTTTAGGTTACCTGGAACTGAATAGCTTGGTGAGCCATGTACAATGTACAACTTAGTGACAATGTTCTGCAAAGAACTTAGTCCCCACATCTGATTCATTGCTTTTGAGGATTGCTTGTCCTATGATACATATCCAACCAGAGGGGCAAGTCCTGATTATCAGATCAGCCATATGCCTGTTATGTTTGCAGTGGAGAGAAGTATGTGTATGTGTACGCCCTTATCAAACCTTTTTCTGGTTGGAACAAAACACATCTCTGGTAACATTATACCAGCTACTGGTCAAGTGACATTGTAGTCTTGAAAGATATGAACTAATAATGAAGCCTAAATAGCCTTCCCAGAATGTATATTTAATCATTCTTTTGTTGGTGTGGGTTTAGTGGTATGCATAAACATCCCATGTGCAAAATGTACATATTACTTAGGCTTAAAATGATAAAGGTACTACAAATTTAGGTCAATGGCACTTTGGACTTACAGTAATATCTTACCATTAGAGGTATAACATGATATATATACATATAAATTATTGTTGTTGACATTTCTGGAAAAGAATTGTCTCTTGCAAGCACTCACATGTGGGAAATATACAGGATAACATGTTACAGGGCCCTACTATCTGGTCAGGCCTGGCACGCTGGGGTGTCCCAGTAGGGAGATGAAGCTGTCAGGGCCAGCGGTTAGGGGACGCTAATGAGACAGCTCCATCTGTGTATTTACACCACGATGTCAAGTAGAAAGACGTATTCTTCACATTTTGGGGTGAAAACGGGACATGGTTGTAAGTAGCAAATACAAATCCTTGAACAAGTCTACCTACCATCACGAATACCACAAAATTTTGGAGGGAAACGTGTGTGGTAACTAAGAAACAGACTTATATAAATTTTATATAGATTAAATTCCACATGACAGGAGGGCGGAGCATAGGCCAGGCCTTCTGGAGGATGACCAAAGGGTCACTCTCCTGCTAGCCTGAGCTCCCTCAGGGAGCTCCCTGATTGGAAAAACATATCGTTCTGAACTAGGGGGAATGGTAGCAAAGTAGGGCTGGATTGCAGGCGGGAAGTTTGTAATAAAAAAAACATCATCACAAGTTGTGATGATGTTGTTTTTTTCTGTGGCAATTTTACAATTACATTGTACCCCTGAATCTTTGAAAGACTGTATCCTGTTGAGGGCATATACAATCTTTTTGATCTTAGCTCTTAAAGAATAAACTTATACGGCACATGAATAGATAAGGTTTCCAAAATGGACATTAGAAAAAAAATAGGATCATGCATGTGCAATCTATAGGACAATGCAGTAGGCAGACATTTTTATATTTCATACAAGGAAGAAAAGAAGATACTTAATTTGACCCCTAAATTACATGTACCCCTGTAACTGAATTTTCCCTTGTGAAGTTGTGGTTTGTGGACTACCAGCACACATTGTGTCGCCTGTTACAAGTAAAACTAGTTGGGGTATTATAGAGTAACTGATAGAGTTTTTAAAAAAAGAAATCCAAACGAGTGTCGGTCACAGGATGTCCAGTGGCAAAAAAGGACTCATCCCTATACTATAGGTTGATTGAAGACTGACTGAGAATAATGCTTTATGTCTAGAAAAATGTGAGTAAGCAAGCCTGAGATGTCATAAAATGTTTCTTATCACATATTGCATGTCAGCTCCAGAGCAGAATATATGACAGCTCAGCATATAACATAACATCACATAACATAACATAACATAACCGGTAATTACAAAAACCAGAGATCTGAGTTACATGCAAGTACCGTCAGATATTTGCCCTCTGTAAGAATAGAAATTGCAGAAATAGGAGGGTGAGAACTCCAGGGACTCAGTGATGTGCCTCAATATGGTCACCACAGATTTGCCCCAGTTGGAGTACTAAAAAAAGTACTATGAACCTTCTTGTCAGTGTATGTGAAACACAAGAGGCATTAGTGCAGTGGCTCCCGAGATTCAAACTCACACCGAACCTGGGCCACCGGATCCCATCCCCAATGTACTTACCGTTAGGCTAAAAGGTCGGAACCACTTAGACTGGTCCGTTTTTTGGCGCTTGAACCCCTGGAGACTCAGTAACAGTTTTTGACATGTCAGTTGATGGCACTTGAACCCCACTGTTTTCATATATTAACAGAAACTGTCGCACCATAGACTCAAATAAATAAACAATTCTCCAAGCAGAGGTGTGGGTCCTGCTGGTTTTTGACGCGTTCAGTTTTAGCATTTTTGTTCAACACGGTTGGCGACATAACGAAATAGGGACAAAATAGAAAGCCTGACTAGAAACACCTAAAAACGTGCCAGATTTATTCTATTCATATGTATTGACTGTACTACTTCATCATCACTTTCAACTTTCAACACTGCCATATCGAACCTTTGTGGCCCATATAATATCAACATACTCAAATTTTTTCAGGACCAGTTATAAGATATATCAGCACACTGTACACATATACTAGTCATGTACCACCAAATGATTTTTAACCCTATCTTAACTGGACTCATTCGCCCAATCATAACGTCCAAATGGTATGGTGCATGATCAAATTTGCAGGGGGTGATAGGCACGTAAATATAAATCACTTTCCATAATAAGCCTTGATTATTTGGCGAAGATAATGTGTTTGTGGAACTCTAGTTTAACATGTTTTTAGGCGTTTTTGTCATGCCTTCTACTTTGTCATCGTTTTTGTTGTGTCGCAAACCCAAGTTTGGGTTTGCGACACAACAAAAATGATGACAAAGTAGAAGGCATGACAAAAACGCCTAAAAACACGTTAAAAACAGCCAAAACCCTAGCTCTGCTTGGAGAGTACGTTTTCTTTCGTCAGTTCATAATCTACCTCATTTTAATTAATCTCGAAATCACATAATTTTGCTATGCAGGTCTGTTTGTGAAATTGACTGCAAGAAGATTTTTTTTTCAAAAACTTTGGAGTGAACATAGCGCATTTAACCCTAATAAGGCCTTGTTTGTCTGTAGACCAATTGGCTAATTCATATGTGACATTTTCTGAGCAAGGTCAGTTACTCTCACATTTAGCTGGATACTGATAGTTCCCCTATAATAGTTATTCACTGCAGGCAACTTTGTCAAGAAATATTGTAAAGAAAATGTTACTTTGCAGTTATTAGTAGGAGCGTCACATTAATTTGACAGAAGAACTTACAGAGATATATGTTGCCATGAGTTAACCACTTGTCTCTGACCACGTTTAGATGCAGTGCATTTTCATAATAAATCAAATGATGACCAATAATCTCTTCATTATAAGTATATACCAAACTACATATAATCCACATCAAACAGAACATAAAACATAACCAAGCCCTCCTCCCCCCAGTTGAGCTAACAAATGTGGGACTTCAACCACAATATGACTAACTAGTAGTAAGAGTACCATGACAGACCATGTGACATGCATGTCAGGTGGTCTGTCATGGTACTCTACTAGTTAGTCATATTGTGGTTTCACAGGTCACCAGATATAGGCTTGTTGGTCCCTGCCCTAACTGTGTGTTCTAGCTCTATATTACAGGTAGTGGCTGCATGAGGAGCATTTTCCTTCAAATGGCTTTGTATACAGATACATGTATTTGTTAAGAAATACAGTCTTATGGTGGAAAAACACCATGAAGCACAGATTAGTGACCCACACTCGCTTGAGTATTTCATGACTGATTGTGACTAAATAATGCGGGCTCTGCACACTTCGAAATCATCATTCCCACATTCTGACAGACGTTTGAAACATATTACCCCATTTTCGGTATATTTGACCTTTGCAAAGGGGTAAAAAATTCTTGATTTTTTTATTTCAAAATCAGGCGAAAATCAATGCGAGCGCTGATGTATCCATTAAATTCACTTGCTGTGGCCTAATTCTTAGCTTTGTCTCCTTTCTGTGTCATAGTGCTGGTAGCTGGGTAGTTCAATCCAGGTCAATGGTCAGAGATGTTTTCTCAAGCCAGATGGGATAGGTCAAGCATGACTATCTCAGTGTAACCATTTACAAAGGTGGCTGTCTAACCCCATGAGGACTTCATGCTGAACCTGCTGCCTTCAGTCATTTGCAATCTCCAATTTAGAATAGTTTGACCAATAGGGGATAGAGATGATTTGCTAATAGCTTTCTAATTGATTAGGGAGGGAAACTCATTTGCAAACTCCACCCTAAGCATGTTGTTGGTACTGAAGGCTTCTAGGCTTCCCATGGGGCCGTGGTTAATCTGATGTTTTTCTTCCAATATATTGGTATTGATAGTCCCCATCATCTCAGATAAGACTCCCTTATGGTTTCTGATAATTGCTGTCAGTAATGGGGTGGTTTATACTAGCCAAGGAAGATTGTCTGTTTTGTTTCAATGTTTGTTTGTTTTATTCGGATCTCCATTTGAGTGTTCCAGATGACATGAAAGGGCCCCCACAGATCATTGTTATGCTACGAATACATGTCATTGAATATACACAAATGATTTACATATTCTATAAAACCTAATTGCTTTTCAGATTGAAGCCTTATCACACAACACTTTCAATCTTCTCAGAATGGAATTGGAGTCTATAATCGTTTCCCTCTCCTACACAGTAAGACACATTTCTTACTTTGTGATGATCTAGGAGGGAAAAATCACAGAATTCCCTGAAATTCCCCTTGCTCTTTTTGATAAGTATTCCATGCAGCCTGCCCTACTCCCTACAACAACACTGCTGTTAGTACAGTGTTACATCTAGGTCACCCCCCCCCCACACTGATCCCTTTCATATGCAAGTCAGTGAAAAGTCTAGCTAGATGTGTAACCATTTACTGAAAGAGTTACAAAAATGATGCAACTCTTCATTAAGTTTGCAGAGAAATTCTTGCTCAGCCCAAAAAGGTAGGTTAATATATGCGTTTACAAATGTATGAATAATAAGAAATGCTCCCATGAACCCCTTGTGAGGCTGACTATTTTCACATGTCACATTTGTCAGGACTCCTAACTTAGTGAGTAATAGATACAGACCTACACATGTACCCCTTGTCAGTTTTCCCAGTTACATGGAACATTTGTCTGAGGACCTACAAAATTAAGTATATAGCCGTGTGACTGTTGTGGAAGAAAATGGTACGAAAATAGAAAGCCTGTCACTAACACCTACATTTGTATTAAGTAGTCACTAGAGGCACATGGGTGGGCATTTCTGTCACAATGCCTTGTTATCATCTGTCATTTCCTGTTAGCCTAAGATAAATAGAGGACTGGTAGTCCCCAAACAGCTACTGGTGACTGCAACCCATGATCACAGTGGGTGCTACTACTTACAGTAGTACTAATAGGGGGACTATGTGGATCTATCCACAAGAAATCCTTGCTCCTGATAAACTGAGGAAGGGTGGCCATGTTCTATAGATATTCTAAAAGCACAGACCAGAGGGCTTTCTCCCCTTGCCAGTGACATGTACATACCAAATATCAATTCGTTGTACATGGAATTAGCATATTATAATCCTCAAGAAGTTTGTCAAGTTCATATATAGACATGATAGAGTTCGTAATCAACATTGATAATCAAACATATTATAAACTTCCTTTAAAAAGTAGCAAAATATAGTTTCTTCGAAACCATAGTTACATTTTAGCTATAAGACTGAACAGCTGTGCACCAGTGGGTACAAGGGGGTTTCATATTTCCTCCTTGGTTGATCTAAAGATGGAGCATGACCACTAGATAATTGCCATGACGGAAAATGGCATCGATGGGGCATTATTCCAACTAATTGGTTCAAGGCTTTGCAGGGTTGACAGGTTAGGGAGGGAAACTTGGACAGCCATAATTGCTGTGAAATCACCGTGCTAGTCGGCATCGATGCTGCCTTACAGCAGCATTAAAGCTTTAGGCATCTGTGCTGCAGTGAGCACCAGTTTGACTAGGGTAATGCTTATTTTTCCAAGTGTTGATAATATTGAAAATACTGCAAATGACACTGGCTTTATTCACAATGCAATTAAATGCTTACTCAAAAGTAAAGAATATTTGATACACTCATACCAAGATGGACCCCTACTCTTTCCAATAAGTGTAGTGGGTTCTTTAAACATGAGGTGTGGCCTTCCTCAAACAAAGAACCTTTATTGAACATCCTATTTGAGGGACACCCCTAACCAAAGCTTAAGGTACACGTTTACATCTGAGTGGAGTGAGTACATTGCAGTGAGGTTCTTTCCCAAGGGCACAACATTAGGACCTCCAGGTTCTGAGTCAACAACCCTAACCACAAGGCCACCGTGCCATGGACCACAAGGCCACTGCCTACATGTATGAGCTCTTTCATGCTTGTTGAAGGTGTAATGAAAATGAGATGACACTAACACATTGGTGACATCAATATTGTCACACTCAACACTTTAGACATATATTACTTTAGACATACAACATGTGCGTAGCGTGCGTAGTCCAGTGGTTAGCTATCTTGCCTCTGGAACTAAAAGGCCCGGGTTTGATCCCGGCTGTGTCGCTCACCCCACATGCATGCTACCGGAAAGGGTTGCAGTCCTTAGGACGGGACGTTAAGCCGTGGTCCACTGTTCATTGTGCTTGTCAAAAGAGCTAGGGGAATTTCCCCGGTACAATGAACCTGTAAGTACTGTACATAGCGTCTGTCTTCTTTGTCACGACCAGTGGAAGATTAGCTCATCTGTTCATTGAGTTCATTTGAGCCAAACTGGTTCGAGATCACTTTCCTTTTCCTGTTTGACATTCTTATGGACTTCACCTTTGGCTGGTATTATGCTATTCTACACAAGGAGCAGATGGCCCACATAAGACCTCGAAAAGGTAGCAATCATAAAACTAACACGAACGGAAATAGATATTCAACAGAACAGACTTTGAGAAATGTCAAGAGATTCACACAGTGACCATGCAACATGTATGGATTAAACTGAATGTCATGACATTTCCTCAGTGAATGTTGTTACATTGTATAAATTACATGTACATGTAGAATACAAGAAAGGTCTGTCAATTACAAACCCGAGAACTCTGGTGGTAGTTACATTTGACATTTGAAATTGTAGTAGATAAAGCCTCAACAGAATGCTGCAACATTTACCGCCTCTTTATGATGTTTTATGGTTTTCAAGTTAATAGCAGATATGTAACTACTGTCCTTTGCATGTATCTCTCGAATTTTTAATCAAGACAAGCCAATCCACTGTGTAATTGAAGTCCAGTAATTGCCCCTGGCTAGAAGGTAAAAGTGGGCTTAGCACTGCTAATTTTGTTCTCCCATGTGTGGCTGTTAAGGAGATTAACACTAAGGAATTGTCTTACTATGTTTTGATAAGTGTTCACTTATTATAAAAGATTAGTCTGAATTTCAGGCAGATGTGGCCTGAAATATCAAAATGAATGGAGAAAAGTTTGAAATGTTTATTGTTCTGTTTTGTTGGGTCACCACTACTGAATATTAAGTTTCCCCTGTTATACATGTATCTTTGTTAGTGCATTAGATGTCTGGATGTTTTAGGTGTGTACAAACACAGGAAGAGTAATGTACCATGCTCCCATTGGAGATTCCAACCAACAAATAAAATAAAACCAGTTCTAACCAGCACAGGTTTATTGTCAGTGAAGGTGATGGTAGACCAGCTGACCCCCTCTCTCTGGTACTCCTCCTGCTCCAGTAGAAAGATGTGCTGCAAACAAATCAGTAATCATGCAATGCCCTGTGACATTTCTGTTTGAAATGTTCCAACTACTTGGTCTATGAAAAGGCTGCTAGAGAATGGGGACAACCAAGGAGAAGGAGGGAGAGATTACCTTGGAGGAGAGAGCAGAAGAATTACAACACAACTGAACATTTTTAGTAAACAATTAACTGAAAACATTATTGAACATTTTTGAGTGGGGGGGGGGGCTAGGTGGTTACCACAGCTGTTACTCCGATAACGTTATGAAAAGAAGAACATATTCTTATCTTTTCATAGATAGAATACACCAGCTTGGTTACCTATTTCAACTATTTTTGATAAAAAGGTAGAGCTGTTTGGGCAAACCACAGAAAATATAGCCTTGATAAAGAGGACATAATTTACAGCTAAATTTTACCATTTGTATACAAGTTTAAGTTACTCATGCTGTAACAGTAAAGAAACTATCAAAACAACACTGTGTCAACCTTATATCCTTCTGTGAAAAACTGAAATAAAGAATGTCACATTTGTTTACCTGATTAAAGAAGTATTGAAGCTGCTCATTGGCCAAGTTGATACACAGCTGCTCAAAACTGTTGTATTCAAAATGTTCAAAGCCAAATATGTCCAGCACCCCTGTGAAAGTTTAAACAATTAGAATAGTTAAAACATTTTTTCTGCACACATGGTATTGTCTAAATCCTGTTGAAATTGTAGTGAAGGTGTGAGACCTATGTAGAAAGAGCTCATCATCAGCACAATGCTAGTAGTATCAAAGATGATGATGATGATGATGATGATGATGATGATGATGATGATGATGATGATGATGATGATGATGATGATGATGATGATGATGCTAGTGATGACTACTTCATATTATACATACAAAAACTGACTGCACTTTTCCACAAATTTCTTTGTAGAGCAGAATAAAAATACTGTATATTAAGTAACCTGAAACTTGCACACACAAATGTGGCTAAAGTTGTGGCACAATATTTCAGTTTTCAAGTAACAAAACAAGCCACTGCCTTGAGTGTCATAAGTTGAAGTGCCTGGGGGGGTGGCAGTCACATAAGTTCTGAAGCTGAGATTTATCACTTATGTGTATATGGCAAGCAATCCCCCCTTTTCCATGCATTTCCCTCAGGATTTGCTTTCTGGGGCTCAGGAATTGTCTTACACTGATAATGGAGGACCACATTACAAAGCTATCAGCACCAAGGTCAGCACCACCACTAGAGGCTGTTCCCCCGAGTATCTCCTCCAATGATGGACTGGCAAATATCTAAATGCATGTGTTCTGCCCAAACTTGAACAGACAATCCTAGCAATATTTCATTCCCAATTTTTCATCCTCAGGCAGGTTAAGGCCTGTGACAATTTCTGTCGAACATGAATTTCGAACCGCTCAGTGACCGCAGGTAACCTTGCGAGACTGTGACGTTTTCAGAATGGTCCAAACGGGTACAATGTAACGTTATATTACAAAAACAGGAATTTGCTAAATATTTGGCATACTAACTACTTTTGGTAGGACTTATGAATGATAACAGACTGAGTACAGATATTGATCAAATATTTATCAAATATTGACATAAGTAGAGGCGATCAACAAAAAGGGACCATGTGGAAGCTGCAAAATGGTACCGTCCGAACATGTTCGAACGGCCTCCCGGAATGTGGCATGGCGCGAAAACGGCGGGGTATTTATACATAAAGCTTGACCAGAGCAGTAAATTAAGAATTATTATTTCTGACCAAAATCATTGTACAGCATGTAAAATTGCAGATATATTCCATATATAAGTACCCTATAATACTAATGATAACTGTCTGCAAAGTTGGGTATTGATACGACCACATGTTTTTTACCCCAAATATAGGAGATTGAAAATTTTCTTGTTTTGATATTCTAAATATTTGTTATTTACATCACCTGCCCAAATTTTGTTGAAACAGATAGATACATCAAAAGTTGTGTGCATATAACTGCTAACCTAGCCAAAAGGTATCACAGGCCTTAAACAGGCTGAGTCTGTCTTTCTCCTGTGAAAGCTTTTTAATCAATGTTTGATGTAGAAAGTTTTGTAACAATGCTTATGATTTTTTTTCAGAAAGCAGACATTGGTTTCCCCCAGTATAGATACATAAAGAGAAGCCATTTTGTATGACATTGTCCTCATTTATGTCTGTCTTATAATACAGCTGTACATCATTTTTGAACAGACAATATGGGACCCCTTTTTCGATACATAAGACCTTGAATAAGAAAATGAGGAATAATGGAGGACACAAAAACGTGAGCAAGCTGATAGATGTATGGACTACTTTTGCATTGGGACACATCTCATGCGTCATACAGGAATCAATACTCCACAGGCCATTACCATGAATCAGTGGTATGGGTCTATTGCCATTTCCTTTGTGATATGTGACAAGTACCTCTAATAAAATTCTTCACATGCTGTCTAAATCACATAGCCAGTAAATCCCACCAGTCCTGTATTCAATATGGACCTGGAAGGTTCATGATTTGATTTCAAGATGACCTGGGAACTCATTTTGGGCCATCCCACACCGAGGTATACCTCTTTTTTTGTAGAAGTGTGAGGCATTTGTTAAAAGCCGCACAATGATCATGTTAGAGGCTTTATCTAGGCCATTTCCTTAGACCATTTCCTTAGACCATTTCCTTAGACCATTTCCTTAGACCATTCCCTTAGACCATTCCCTTAGACCATTTCCTTAGGCCTCTAACATGATCAGTTTTTAACAAATACGTCACAAACAGCTCACAATGTCACACATAAAAGACTACAGTATCACACCAGTAGCTTCAGAACTTATTCAGTGGTCTAATATCATTTTCACAGCTTTGATATCATTTCACATCATCCCCGATTTAAAAACATGACCAGCACACTTCAAGTTCAGCATAGCACTCAATGCATGTATGTTTTCCTTCAGTCTATATGTTTCCTTCTAAACTCAGGAAGTCTATTTATGCCATGAAATCTATTTAGACCAAGCATAGAGATAAAGACATATAGATATAACTAATAGTGAAGCACAGTGTGAGACTGGTCATACCTATTTGCTGTAGCTCTGCAATGCTGGTGTCTGTGGGAGCCAACAGTTGGTTGATCTTGTTGACCAGCCAGCCGAACAGTCGTCCATACAAGGCCTTGGAAACAGCATCTCTGCTTGCTAATGCTGGTAGCAGAACAAAACTTTCAATTGATATAAGCTGAATGCTTTCCCTTAGATTTTAAAAACAGGTCAAAATGTCCAAACCAGTCATGAATGAGTAATTACAATGGATTCTCAGTCAAGCTCAAGACCACAGTCATCTTGCTGAAACACTGAGTTCTGTGTTCATTTATACTTGATGAAGGCAGCAAACGAGTTGAAACATTGCCAGGTACACTGTGACCTTTCGCTGTAAAAGAAACAACCTTTCCTTTAAAGAGCAAGATATTATATATTCATGAGAAGCTTTATTAAAGAAAAGATGACCTTTGATGTGCATACCTTGCTGTACAGTGTAATTCCTCTGTATGAGTTCCCCCTTGTTGGTTCTCACCACACTTTGTGTTAGGCTGGACTCTAAGTCAGTACTGTCCACTCCCAGAATCTCCTGTAACCATGACAATAAGCACTTCCTGGCACATCACTATAGCCTGTGATATAATACTTTGAAACATTCCCTTCTTTTTCTTCATTCACAGCCCCTACTTTTCTCATTTTCAAAACTTTTACTGCACGTCACTATTATATACAAAACACAAATTTGATCTATGCCAAGTGTATTTCAAAGCAAAACTGGAGTTTATTGAAGTTTACTGGACTCAACAACAGCAATACCACAAACTTACTGCAGCAATGTTGAGGTCCTTGGCGGCCCTGTCCACATAAGCCTCCCCACTGTCTGTAGCACAAATCTGTATGTTCCCCATGTGGAGCACCCCAGCTAGGATGGAAAACATCCCTTCTTGTTCCTGTAGTATAGAAGTTAATTGGATGAAGATATAATGTCTTCACATGCTGCAACTGCCCTAAAATCTAGCGCATGCAACAACATACTTAAAGCAAAAGCAAGATTTTGTGAATAGCAGCAATTTCTAAAGCAGTCCACAAAATTGTCAATATTCCTTGATTACTTTTACCATCATAAATGTTTTACACTTTCACCAATTTTCTTGTTAAGAAATATTCTCCTCATAGCTGATTTAGATATGTGTACATTGAAATTATGAAAACTGTAAACTTGACAACACAGGGGGATAGAAAACTACAGGTTTCACCTCCTCATTGAAGCCCACCATGTCCATGGCATCCAGCAGCTGTTGGTGCTGAGTCCTGTACTGTTGAACTTTGTCTTGGAAGTTCTTCAGGTAGCTGTGAAGACACATTCAAGCAGAAAGCATTCATCCAAAACTCCCAAATAGTTAACTGACCTATTAGCTTGGAAAGGAGGTTACTCAGACCTGATCTACAATGTAAAATACTAGTCTTATTGGACCAGGACATTTGGACATTTTTGAGCAACAAGTGAAACAAACAAAAAATAGTTACTACTTAGTACTATCATGTATTATATAATGTTAGTTTTCCTATATTGGGAAAAGGTGGTGACAATCTAACGGCAAGTTCTTTCCCGATGATGCAGACTGTTGAGTGACCAAAGTTGGATAGAATGACTTATCCTTTTATACCAGATCCATGTTGTAAAAGTATGATTTGAAAGACAGCAAAACATGCAAAATAACAGTTCTTGATTAATGAGTCAGACATTCATTTCAAGTACTACAATGTAGTCTAAAGAGATTTTCTTTTGTTGCTCAATGGTTGCTCATTATAGTCGCTGCCTTAGTGAATATGGGGTATAAGAGACTTGTTATTTGTACTTGTACCTGTAGTTTTGTCCTCCTCCCAGATGGTACTTCTCCATGTTCTTTGGGGAGAGCCCATTCAGCATGCAGTAGAAGACGTGGAAGTTCTGTTCTCCTTCTGTCTGCTGCACCAGTCGGGACTTCTCCAGAAGGTACTCACGAATCTTGGCACCTTTAACTGTGGAAACATTTTTTTTTCAAATCTTTTTCTTTATACACATCTTATATAGACATTGTCTCACATGCACATACACACACACACACACACACACACACACACACATACACACACACAAACACACACTCACATATACACACACATACAATACAACGTCTCTATTAGGAATAAAGGGAATACATGACATTGTATTATTATATAACTCCTAAGCTACTTTCAGTAATCATCAGCAATAGGAATTGGAAACTTAATAATTTTTTATATCTAAATCACATTACACAGTACATACCTGCACCATTTTGGAAGAAGAGTTGAATGTACTTCCCAAAGCGGCTGGAGTTGTCGTTCATCAGAGTCTGGGCGTTCCCAAAGGCCTCCAGAAGCGGATTCACCTGTCAGACATGTCAGAAAGAATCATACAATTCAACTCAGCACAAAAGTTCAACCTTTTAAACTTTACTTCCAGACCTTTAAAACCTTATTTGATGTATTCCCAAAGGCCTCTAGCAGAGGGTTCACATGTCAGACATGTCAGTAATAATCTTACAATTCAACTTGCCTCAAAAGTTAGCCATAAAATTACTTCCAAGACCTCTAATACCTTAAAATGTATGATATGTTTCATTGATGAACATGCATTTGGCAGTCAGGTTCCCAACAGACTATGGGATCTGCATGCGTGTCTTTTACTCCGTGCATTTCGATTACCAACTATGTAAGTGAGTTATGATGGAAATGGCGGACACAATTGACACAAATGCCACTCTTAGTTACAGTCTGTTACTGTAACTTCATTATATTTTGCAGGACTTAACGTTGGGTAACCTAAATTCGCGGGGTACTTAAATTCGGGATTTTTCGAAAACGGGGTATTTAGGGATATGTGCTAGATGCAGCATAAGTAATACCGCTAGAAATGCAAACCTGCCAGACTTACGTATTCAGAACACTGTCTGAAAAGCTTCGATAAGCATGGATTATAAGGCGACGAGGTCAAAAACTCTCCGTCCCTTATTGGAACAGTCTGAGGACTTCGTGGGAGAATTAAACAACATGGTTGTCGGCTGGTTTATAAGAAAAATGTCACATCCGCTTCCTGCTCAACACAATTATTTACAAGGCAACTTATTACAATCTCTTTTGCTAACCTGCAACTGGATTCTAAGTGTGATCAATCATCAAAACTCCTCTCTGTTGCTACAACCTACGGCACGTGTATTTTCCCGCCGCCATATTGTTAACCAGAATCCTGTTGTCAAGCAGACGACAAAGGTTTGTGAGGAACACTTTTTTGTCTAAATGCTGCGTGTGATAGTGGACTGAGGAAGATATTTTCCTCAAAGTTTGCTCCTAACACAACAAGGAACACATGGACATAGTAGTATTACCATTGCTACGGCATCCAGCTAACTTGCCATGAATAATGTAACGTTACACGTTGCCCGATGATGACGATGGGCTGACTTTGAGTGAAGTTCTACCGACTCAACACACGGGTTGTTCCCGAACCGGCCTGATGTGTGCGGTACGGCCGTTTTTTCGTGTATTTTTTTTACTTGGACACGTCTATATCCATAGCACTCTCCTCAAGCCAAGGATGGAACGAATAGCTGCTGTATAAAATGTGATTAGCGGTAAGATATTCAAGACGAATCTTCTCTCCCGAATTAATGTGCCCACCTGTCCGGCAGCACCGTCATTGTGCGTGCGGCGGGCGGTAGTTTTAAGTTGAAATATTATGGTGTCAGCACGACTAGAGACAAAATCTACCATATATATGATTAGTGCAAAGATATTACATGATACTGACAGAATAATAGAAAAAAAGGATGGTTTATTGTTCTGCTAGATTGATTTCTGTCAACCATTATCGGAAAAATCCCGAATTTATGTTACCCAACGTTAATTTCACAGTAGAAGGTCTTTGCAGTGTTGCATAGTTTGTTGTATATTACATGACCCATGGTTCTATAAAGAACGAAAAATGACTTGGCCTGGAACTTAACATTTTATATACCTTGTCACTGACTTGCCTTAATAGGTATTAAATAAAAGTGGTTCCAACTTTGAAAATTTAAAAGCCAAACCTAAGCTTTCAGTTGAAGAAGGCTGAAATATTGTCCGATATGTAAATGGACTAGTACTGTCAGTGTCCTTGGTTATAAAACATATTTGTGATTAAGACTGCAGTTGGACAGTCAAATTCAATGCATCTGTTTTTTGTATAAGACCAAGGTTATAACTCTGGACAACAGACCGGAAGTTCTGCAGCTGCAGTACCAAGTTCAGTCCCAGAGGGCCCAAAGCCAACATTTAACTCTTGGGTCAACAACACCTAACCTGTCTTACCAAATACCATCACCATCCATTCAAAGGTTCTTAAGTTGCTGTGGATATACATACGCACAAACATGCCATTTCAATCACAATTCCAAAACTATACCTCCATTTTCATGTACTAGGTGAAAACTGTGAACACTATATTAAACTGTACCTGTAGAATCTGCTGCTCCAGCTGCGAGGTGCCCTGACACAGCTGTAACAGCTGCCTGATCAGCAGCTTGGTGCTCTCTGTTTTACCTGCTCCACTCTCACCACTTTAATACAGTAAAAAAAAGATGAGTCAGCAAAACAGTCTGTGACAACAACTTAAAGCATGTCATCTTGGAATCCCCATCATCACAAGCTTAGCTTAAAGCATGTCATCCTTGAATTAAGGGTTAATGACTTGTCCCGAGGTGAGTATGGTATCGTAAAGGCTGGTCATTTGCTTTTATTCACTTCTATTTGATGGTTATAGCAAATGACCATGCCTTATGAAACCATATACGCCTCGGGCGGGTCATTTGATTTTGATTCTATTACTGTAACAATTGCAACAGTGCAATACACGTGGGACACAGGCAGCAATTGCTGGTGTCGTAACCCACACATAATATGCCCATATTTTTACACCTGGTTGGGGTGAGGAAAGTCGTGTAAAGTAAGATTCAAACCCGGGACCGCTGGGTTCTGGGCCCAAAACCCTGTTACTATGCCACACGACCCACATTAACCCTTAATTCAAAGATGACATGCTTTAAGCTAGCCCATATACACCTCAAAGTGGATCATTACAGGTTAGCTTCAAACATGTGATTTTTAAACCATGACATTATCACAGGCTACCATTTAATGTAGCTTAAAGCATGTGATTTTTTAAACCCCGTTATCACAGGGTTACAATGCATACATGTCAATCAAATCTACATCTGAGTACACTTGATTGAACATTACTTAGAATATTCCAAGTCTATTGTTTTTAGTATGTCTATTTTGGAATCAAATACCTACTAGTATATTCTAGTCACCTTCACTGTAGAGTGACAGAAAGTGATCAACTGACACATATAATGTTAATCAAAACCTTATCTACATAATTGATGAACTACAACTTAACAAGACATAAGAAATAACTCTTAAACATTTCACGAGGCACGAGGTCTTCAATCTCTGTTTTATAAGAGGAACTTTCTGGCTCTTGCTTGATTTTATGATTACCTGATGACAATGCACTGGTCCTGGGGTGGTGCTGACAGTTTACCCAGCATGCCCTGATACGCATCGTTGGCCGTGGCGAAGATGTGTGGAGGATGGTCGGAGTGAAGACCTCCACAGTACTGCCCAGAGATCTTGTAGCCAATGAACCAAAAATTTAGGAAAAAAAGCAACAAGAGTGGCAGGAAGTGAGTGAAAAGATGGTCACATTGTACAAAAGGATTCAGTATATTGTATTTCAAACATTATTCATCTGTATCTGTATAGCCAGTATAACTGCCCTTCGGCATAACACACCTGCTTCGCAGGCACGCAGCATGATAGAACCTGGTTTAATTACACCAAATTACCTGTTACACCTAACTTTTGCACATCTACTAGTAGCTTCAAGTATTCTTTGAAGCTATCCAGCAAATATGTATTCCGCAAGCAGCTTTTTTTTTAAATCCAGGAATGTTACTTACAGTTCCACAGCAATCTGTGGACTCGATTGACCTGACTCGACCTATACTCAAACCTGGGATGGCTCCTCAAACCCCAATTTTACGCAACATGATATGATATAACATTAAAAAAAGCTAATTCATACAGTGGAATATCTTGGCCTTGAAATATTGACATGGGGGCTTCACGCCTGCGTAGTCCACAGGTTCTATCTAGTAAATGGCCTTAAAAGTAAATAACCAGGCTGCAGTTGCAGAATGTTCAATAATACCATCAAAATGCCACCCGCAAGGCACATGATTGAAGTCTCCCTTGGTTGAATGAAATTGAAGTAGTTGTTGCCCCATTAGCTGACCTCAATAGGCATTTTCAAGGTTATAGAATTGGACACTGCTGCTCAAGATTACTCTACTTCACTTCAAGGTTACTCAATGTCCAAACAATCAATCCTCTTGAGTCGGATACTTCATACTTCCGGTAGAGGTCATGATCAGAAAAGGTTAGAGGGAAATCGGAATTTCAGACTTTAGACTCTGAGGCTTTTCATTACTGTAGTCATTATAATTTGAATCCCCTGGCGACCATGCTGGTGGGTAATTGGATTACAGCTGGATGTTGGTGTGTTTAACAGACGCACGCAGTAATCCAACTTGGCACAAATGACGTCATATATATAGAAAGCCTGCGGGACCCATAAACATGTATGGGTCTCACATTACAGAGCCTATGTGCATGTCCCATATATGTACTGGTTTGGGGCCTTTTTCAGCTGAACACATAACACCGCAGCGAAACACAACGAATGCAGAGCTATTGCCACACTCACTCAGTCAGTCAGTCAGTCAGTCAGTCAGTCAGTCAGTCAGTCAGTCAGTCAGTCAGTCAGTCAGTCAGTCAGTCAGTCACTCACTCACTCACTCACTCACTCACTCACTCACTCACTCACTCACTCACTCTCTCTCTCCCATAGCTTAGTCAGCCACAGCAGCACAGAAAAAATCAAGGGCCAATTACCTGATTAAGAAATCAAATCAATGAAATAAATTATGAAAGAATGCCAGCAGGACAAGGGTTAACTTAAAGCAACAATGAAAAATGCTGATGACAGATGTTTAATCAAAATTACTCTATTCCAAGACCATATACTATTCATCCAGATTTTGTTTGTATTAAAAGGAGCTCACATTAAATCCTACAAAGCTGATCTGTACAACATAAGAAGCATGACAACACTTCCCATGAAGATATCTTCAAGTTAAAAGTTCATCTATATGTTGTTTAACTACTTTATGGACAAAACTTTCCTTGGCAAAGTTAGGTAATGTTCATACATGTATATCTTCAAGTTAGATTAAGCTACAGAAATCAATAATTGATTTTTTTTACCTCCTTTGTGTAGAGGGGGACATCCTTGAATGGATTAACAGCCACCAAAATATCACCAACATACGTCTGAAAAAATGATTTGAAATTTCTGATGGTTAAATCACTCTGGGAATAAAAACTATCTTTCTAACTATAAAGCAAGTTATGTTTTATCATACTGTTGTCCTAAAGAAAAGCATCTATATTAGACGAAGTGACTCTGGTTATTCATTCTATCCGTTCTATTCAATCATAGAGTAACCAGCGTAGGCTTAACCTTAAGCACACTGAAGTAGCCATTTGGCACCACATTCTCTATTGTTTACAGAGTTAGGCAGCAGGGAGAAGGTTAAGGAAACCATTATGATAGTGATTAAACAAGTTACTGAACGCCTTGTTTTATATCCAACATTTGAAGAAAAAAAGTTGGAGCTAATGTTTGAACGTCAGCACACTTATTACTCACGTAAATTCTATCGGCAGCGTATCTGGCTTTTAACTCCTGTAGCAAAACGTCTTCGTCCAGGTTGGGTAGTGACGTCAGATCTGAGACACGTCCAGGTATGTAGTCCTCTCCCTGTCTTAGACCGTCTGAGCTTTGCATCTTGTTTGCCTCTTATCTTGGAGTTACTTTATCCTGAAAGGTGTTTATCTCATCAGAATCAGGCGCCAGCGAAGCCCAGTCAGGGACGTCTACCCTCGGGCGAAGTGCGGGATCCAAAGCACAGGTCAAACTATCGATTGAAAGTTTTACTGGGGAGGGGTGGAACACCAGGACTGTCTATATACCCCTGGGCTGGACGGTCCCTGAACACAGAAACACAGGGACTATCTTCTAACGACTAAAATTGACCAAATGTGTTGCTCTCTACTTTGCAAAATGTTCACTCCACCCCTGTAGGTAAATAACCAACTTCAAATAGACCGCACAGCGCGTCCACAAATGTGCAAACAGGTGTGCGTGTGTTCAGCTTTCATATGACGGTGACGCGAAGTCACACCTGACTGATTGTAAACACGAATACTTGCACGACCTTTGACCGCTTAAAAGGGCGGTGTCCCTTTTTTCATGCCCTGAAGGTAACAATAATGTCGCGGTTTGTCCACCAGCTAAATTCTAGCCAGACAGCACACAGGTGGTCGTAGGCACTGACTTCTTCCAATGACGCGTTGTTATTTCTTGAAGTTTTTTTTATTTAGTTTCAAATAGATGTAATAAACACAAACAAAAATTACACAAAAGGCAAATGCTACGAACGGTGTTGAATAATCTATTACGGGTTTTTATTGAGAGCGTGTCAACGTAGTAGGTGGTTGATTTCATAAGGACAGACAATATTTAAGTTCAGGTGGGGATTTCGAACGGTTTGTCAAGGTTACTTCCATAAATCGTTTGGAAATGAACCGTGACACAAAAAATACCACAGCATAGGCATCTGACGTCTTGCACAAGTGACGATATTTAATGAGTTTGCAAGTGACTGGTGGACTAATATACATCACTTTACCAACATTAAGGATGCACCCAGTAAATACCGATGTTGCTATATGCGCTACGTAGCCTTTCCCCACTATTGGTCGGACATTCTGACTCCTACGACCTTTTATCAAAACTGTGCATACACTCGTCAGCCACCAGAGGTCACGTATCAGAAGTGCGAGACATACACAAGACTCTACGCACATGTTACGTCTAAAGTGTTCTAAGACATTCTACCTCTTTAAAGTGCTTCATAGTCGATCCTCTCTCGTATTGATGACCATAGATACGATGTGCAATGCTTGGTCCCACTGAATTATGAATAACGTTTTCCTGACTTTTTACCACATCATCACGCACAATCTGATGACACTAACAGTTCACTTACGACTCAAGATCATGAAGAATCCGACATGAAAGGCTTCTAACACCTATGAAATAGTTTGTCTAAAGGGTGCTGGTAAAATCGTGCTGTACCTAGGTATGGCTGGAGTGTTCCTGACTTTGATACATTGCATCTAGTGTATAGGGCACAACCTGATCCAAACGAGATGTTAAAGCGCCCTTTTCAGGGATTCACCTGGGATTTATCTTGTCTTTTTGATCGATTGTTACGCAATAGTGTGGCGTCTGGTACTTGATACAGTTTAGGCTCTTAACACTTACGCCTACAAAACTGCATCTTTTAAAACCATTTGCGAGGGAAATGGCCCGAAAAGATGTGCTATTCCAAACACAATTGCTAGTTATTGATATACTGTTACGCAACTTTACGACGATGATACGCGTACTGTAGATAGACAACTTACCATAAGAGTGCGGTACGAATATGTCGATCTCTCTTGCGAACACTTATGAAACTTATGAATCGGTATGTGTTCAATCTCTTAGCTGCAATGTTGTAGTGTTCGTGTGATAATTCCACGGTCAGACTAGTTCATTTGCAAAAGTGGCCTCTTACTCGTAGTAACGAATGCTAGGGTCACATGTCCAGAGCGGGGCCCGTCCGGGTTACTTGCGGGAACGAAAAATATGATCTTAAAGACAACAAAGCGCTAATAATTTACTCCTTACCATTAGTTATGTATATTCGTGATAAGCATTTTTTCGTTTTTGTTTTTTTTTAACAGCGCGGTCGAGTCCCGGCTTGGAAGTGTGACCGTATCATAGACTCAGGTACTAGGCATCACTCATAATTGTGTGAAGGAATTGAAAATAAAAGACGTTGCTGAATGTAACTCAAGAGGAAACTTGTTTTGTTGACGAGGGAATCTAATGATATGGACAGTAATTGAAAAACTGATTACAACCTTTAAAAGAACAGAAAGAATGTTGTAAGTCACTCGAAAACTAGCTAGTTTATGCTAGGGTCACATTTCCCAACCGGGGCCCGGCCGTGCTGTTTGCGGAAACAGACAATTAAAGTGCATATCAATAGATATGCACAAGGTATGTTCTTAGATAATGTTTGGTATGTATTGTGCTTTTTATTGTCTTTTATGTCATTTTTTCGTTCCCAAAGACCGCCCGGCCGGGCCCCTGATTGGAAATGTGACCTAAGCATTAATGGTAGAGCCAGGGCCGAAGAGATGGGTCCAAGTCCGTGTTACGCTAGGGTCAACCCGGTGCCAGGTCATGTAGTTTACGGTTATGAAAAGTACGAAATAAAAGACAACAAAACAGGCAAACCATAAAAGAATAGTTATGAGCATAATCTGTGTGTTTTTATTGAAATGCATTTTCATTTTTTGTTTCCGCAAACAGCCAGACCGGGCCCCGGATTAAAAATGTGACCCTAGCATAACGGGACGAATCAAACTGGAGAGTTCACAGCACGTGTTCGTAAAGAGTCCGACTGCTGACAGACTGGATGCCTGGAGGTTCGCGGGACTCTGACCTGGCGATCGTCGTCAGTCGTCCCATCTCCGTGCCGTCGTGTCTGGTGGTGTTTCTCGCCTTTTGGGTCTCTTTCCGCCGTCCAATGATGCTGGACAGGCAGTCAGACTTGGTGTTGAAGTACAGAAAGACGAACGGGTTGGTCGCTGTGTTGGCGCTGGCGAAGATCCCCAAAACTCCAACGACCTGCGTAAAGAGAAAATTGGAAACAAATCAAAACCATGCAATTGCAATTGCCGTTTGGACGCAATATTCACCTACTTCGCTATACATATATGGAATGGTTAGTATGGATGGCATTTCAAACAGGGGTTGGTATTCATTGATATGTAACAATATTCTGGTTCCTTTGTTATATTTCCAAATCACATCACTGACACCTACCAGACAGAATGGTTCAAACAGTGGGCAACGTAGCTAACGAGGCATCTTCCTGTACCAATTGCAACTTTTGGCTAAACCCGAAGCCTAGTTAACGTTTACTTTGAGAAAGTCACCAAGAGTCACGCCAATCACTGCTCCCAGTTGATGAGACGTAGTGTCAGATTAAAAGGCTTAATGTTAGACAGTGAAAGTCACTCACTCTCATGTCCAGCGTTGCTGGATCTCCAAACGCCATCCACATCTCCACGATAAAGTACGGCGTCCCGCAGATGATGAACGTCAGGATGATCACCATCGTCATCTTCAGCGTCTTCATCTTCGCGCGGATCATCGCCTCGTTGTTGTTGCTCTGGATGTAAATCCTGTTGTGTCTCTTGGTGGACAGCGGGGACTTCCCGTCCCTCACCCTGTCGGAGATCTTCTTCAGGATCCTGGCGTAGACAACGATGATGATGAGCAGAGGGACGGAGAACAGCACCATTGCCACGTACGTGATGTACGCCTGCAGGTGCCATCTGTCCACCTCGCCGAAGATCGCCTTGCAGAAGCTTTCACCTGTCGGCAACGTTACTTCTCTGAAGATGTAGGCTTGTGGTAGGGAGCAGAGCAGGGCGACAGAGTACGCGGCGAGGATCATCCGTTTCGCCGGCAGTGCCACCTTCATGGGGCTGCGGATGGCGTGGTGGCGATCGATGGCAATCACCACCAGCATGTTGCTGGACGCCATCAGCCCCAGAGCCTGTCCGACCTTGATGACTTTACACATGACGTTTCCGGCGTACCATCGCTCTTCCAGAGACTCCCAGATGATCTGAGTCAGCATCGTCACGGTCACCACCGACAGGTCGGCGATGGCTAGACCGAGGATCAGGTAGTTCACGTTGGACTTGCGACGGCGATTTCGCCACATCCAGGCGAAGACCAGCATGTTTCCGACGACACCGAACACTACCATGATGGACAGCGTGAGGATGCGGACGTTCGCATCGTGTTTGAGAGTTAGCGATGCAAGTGTTGGGGTGACGTTCGATGGAAGCGTGTCATTGTCATCGAAGTAATAGTCGTCATGGAACGGGCCGGCGGCTGAGCGGTTCCCCATACGGCTGGAATTCGCCATGGTTGTACCTGAAAGGAAGCACAACGGTCAATGGTCATATTGCACGGTGTCAATCGCAATATAAAGCACAGCGGCGACAAATGGACTTGGTACACTTGCAAAAAAGGGGTGCTTACTTGTAAATATAACATGGCATACTGCTACTATATTTGAACTTTGTAATTCTTACAACAAGTCATATAGAATTTGTGTGAACGAAAATCAAAGAAGATATCCTTGTAAGTCATCTTGGCCATACACAAGGTTCAGACATATACTAGTATTACGGACACATCCACTATTTTCAAACAACGTTTATTGGACATAGTACAGAACCCTATGTGACAGCAGCGCGCGGGCTGATTGACACTCCGATTCCACGTACATTTAAAGCTTGGGGCAATTCATTCTCTACGCGCAACAGTAAACGCTAATGAATCAAAGCATCTCTTGGCCGCTACTCTGCAAGGCTTTAAATGAACAAAGACAATGCACAACATTTTGTTCATTAGAAACACGAATAGGGTACTTAATCATTCGGAGTCCACGGTCCAAGTTAATATCCCACTAAAATTGAGGCAGTCGATCAACTTCAGTTCTTATAGTCAACCGTTAGCCAAAGGAAATTCCGATAGGTATCCTGGAATGGTGGCAGTGCTATCCTTCTGACTATCCCATTTGGGAATCTTGTTCAATACGACAATGTTATGTAAAGGTAACCCGTTACATTACTGGAGGCCAAAAAGCCTAAGCTAGGATAGCCAAGGCTTAGGCAGGACAACTAAGCCGAGATGAATTTGATGCGATCAATTGTTTTGACGAGCGCGTGCGAAGATTGATGTGGTTTTTTTTAAGATTCCTTAAGGAGCCATTTCATCACGCAGTTGGTAAGTACAAATACAAGGAAAGGGTGATAAACATTTCCATTAAGTACGTTCCTAAGCTCAAAATCCATCGAATGCTGAGCAGTTTTATAGAACGCTATCAGAAAATGAGATCTGGATTCCATCATCCAGACAGGCGTGAAATATAGACCGGATGGTGGGTCTGACGCAAGGGTCTCGAGAGTGAGTCCTGGGAAATTAGTCACATTTTGTGTGTCCGATGTTTCATCTAAAGCACGCACATCTGTTATAGCAACGATGAAGTGATATATGTTACACAATGTGGTACATGATATGGAAAAAGATACAAAAAAGATACCAAAATAGATAACCAGTTCATTTTCTGTATCAGAATCCGCTGTACCTGCAATTGCAATCTTCTCAAAAGGAGTGAAAGACAAATACGTCACAAGTAAGGTCCAAAGCAATAATATACTCACTTCATACAGATTTTGAGACAAAAAAAGGAACTAACTATACCATGCGCAATGAGTAACATTTTCTTAAATGGTATGAGTTCAAAGAAAACATTGATCGATTGATGCAGATGCATTGAGTGACAGGCAGTACTTCAAGTGACTTCCATTGAGCATTCCGACTTATGCTTATGCTTGTATTGCATATACTTCTTGTGCATGTGAATTACGTGCCACTTTGTCAAATACCCAGATCATGTATAAAGTATTGTATGTGACTTCCGTTGAGCTCACAAAGTCACCCTGAAGCTCGTATTGTATGTGACTCACGTGGAATACGTGACACTTCAGACTTTGGCAAGTTCCCAAACCATGCACGACATTGAAACTGAGAATCCAAAGATCAGCAATGCCAACCTCTAACAACGTCATGTTGATCTAGATGGAAAATATGTATAGAATATAAAAGTTGTCAACCTGGTTGCAGAGGAATCCCTGTTTCATGCTGCAGAGGGTTCTTTTTTCATCTTATGTAGTTGGAAACATTCATTCATTTGGCAGGCTATGCGCATAGTATCATTTAGCGATGCTCTACATGTTGAAACAGCCAGATCGAATTTCCCAGGGTGGCCTAACAAATGTGTGAAAGTGAAACACAAAAGCCTGAAAGTGTTGTCAAGCGTAACTGAAACACAAAAGTTGAGACTGTCCTCAAGCTGAACTGAAACCCAAAAAGTTTTAGACTGTCCTCAAGCTGAACTGAAACACAAAAATTTGAGAGTATCCTCAAGCTGAACTGACTTTGGCTTTGACTTTAACTGAAACATATAGGTGTGAGAGTGTCCTCAAGGCTCTAGCTGAACTGAAACATATAGATGTGAGATTGTCCTCAAGCTGAACTGCCCCTCGGCATCATTCTCCACACACGCGCAACAGCGGCCTTGTCCAAAAATAGCCCTATCGCACACGGCCCATTTAGTACGACCACTCAGTGGACTTCATCGATATTGGAAGACTGGCGCCTAGAAGAGACGCGCAAGTACAACCATTAGGCTTCCCATTATCTGGTACAAGGTGATCCTCAAAAACTTTTTGAACGACACCGGCAATCGTTACTTCGTCGATTTTGTAACATGAGACAATCATAGGACGCAAAAGTAAGAACCCTTTCATTATTGAGTCTAAGAATGTTGCAGTCTTAAGTCCATGGGAATATCAATAGGCATCGGCTGCAATTTTCCTTATCGTGGATCGCAGATTGATGTTACGAAGCACAGAGGATGAAAGAGGTGTAAAATCCAGTTTAGTAGATTGGATGGCAGTAAGGAGAAACTATGGACTATTGCCTAGTGAAGTAATGCTTTTTGAATCATTATTTGGCGCTAGAAAGCTCAAGTGCCGTCCAGAAACATTGTGTGAAAGTCAAAGAACTTTAAAGCATTTCTAGCCGATCTTCACGGCATTTAAGTTCTCTAAAACTAACTAAAACTTTCCTGACAACTGATCCTTGGACATTTAAGAGTTGCACTAAAAAAGGTTTTCCAATAATTTTGGATAATAAACTTTGTTGGGTCAATCGAGAGGGGTTATGGCTGACTTAAACGACATCCAGGAATCTTTTCATTGCGTATTATAGTTTCAAAACGAGCAAGCGTCATTGGGGCCGTGATCCTGAAGACCGGGGATAGATCCAGAACGACCAGTCAAATGTTGTTTAGGTTTTACTGCTACCATTAGTCTTCTCCATGGTATTGGCGAAGGAAGGGCCATCAGGTGATATAACAAATGTTGATCATATATCTTATTTATCCTCCATCTAGTTATCTAATGAGGCACATAAATACCCGCTGTTCATGGTATACGTTACTTACTGAGCATAACAACGCCGTCAATAATGTAGAAAGTGAAGTAGTTCGTACATGATGAGTCCCAAATGACATTGTTTCGTGTTTTCCTGGGATTTCATCAATAAAGTGAAATCGGATTCCACCTCATTAAATTTGGGGTGATTCCTCTGTTTGGAACAGAGCCGAAGGCAATGGCGTATACATGTGACTAATAAACCTCGCTCAAGTGGTATGCTGTTAAAAAAAAGGTTTCTCAGAAGCAAAAGCATAAATCTACGGCTGTTTCAAACTTCCATCGTCTTACATTACTTTAGCTGCTTTGGTTTGATACGATTAGATTACATGAAATACGATTATATGGGATTAGATAAAACCTGTTATTAGGTAGACAGACGCCGTTTGATGCAGGTGCAATTACCAGGCACGGATGGACTATATGAAAATGGGATATCCAAGTATTTCAAATCTACGCGTAATTGGTTTCAACAAATTAGAAAATCTCTAGGCCGACAGCTGTATTTCATTCAAAGCAAAATGAAACGGGAAGGAAGCGCGTGATGAGAATCGTAAAATCGGCTATGAGACCTCACTACGGACAGCCAGTTCACTTCAGGTGTGTTACGCCAAAGGGAATCTGCTTTGGCCTCTTAAAGGGTGACTCAACCGCAGAGGAAAGTGTTCTGGATCTGCAGATAATATTTTTGGGAATCCCAAAACACAATTGTATTGGCAACTTAACATTGAATTTAGACTAGGCGGCAGTTGCATTATACAATATCAATATTCTGATAGTCCCCAGAGTATCTTTCAGATAAAGTACAGCCATGCGAAACATTATATTAACAACCAACAACTATTGGCCAAACTTTAAGTAAGGACGATGCTAAGAAAGTATTGGTTAAGTTTACAAATTACTTCTGGATACCTGTTTGTCAATTCATAGCCTTAGCATTTCCATTTTCTACTTGCCTTGGATCAAAAATTGACTTTGATCTCTGGCATTCATCCCATTGAAACCCAAACTTAAAATTTGAAAACACTGCCTTTTTAGAAAAATAGACATCACCTGAAGCAGAGTAGACATATAGTTGTCTACAATCTAGGTTGCATTTAATCTAAACAGGCAGAACGGCCTTTTGGATTTTGCCTTGAGCACGTGGCTAATGAAAGTTCTGATAGAAGGCACGGTGGTCTACAAGATAAGGCCCATTCCACGTACAAGTTTAAACATGACTGATTCATCAGTATGGACGTCAAGTTGGTAACCTTCCAAAATAGAATCAGGAAGAACATACGTACAGGTGTGTAACCATCTAACTCTAAGACAGAGTAGGTAAAAATCGGGCCCGGCTTTTTCACCTTCGCCGAGAAGGTTATGTTTTGCTTTGTTTTAGTTTGCTTTTGGACAGACTTGGCACTGCACTCAAATTTAGTCTCTAATATTGCCAAACTATGCATACAAGGAGACACAGCTCAGTTAACTATATATATGATGTTTCATAACAGTAAAAGTTGCTGTTGCTCTCCTGGGGATAGATCCTGGCAGCGTCCCGCATCGGTATTCAACAGGACGACGTGATTGCAGTGCCATCATTACATTGAATTACGTTTCCCAAGAGTCCACATGCTGTGGGGACCTTAATAATCAGGTAAAGACTACCAAGCGTAGATGAATGCCATCAAGGGGATTCGGTTGGCAGCGAGTCCGTAAATGATAGTAGGCAATAACAATCTTAAGAGTGACGAAACGTTCCCCTGGTAAGTACATGTATATTCATATTCTGTAATAAGTCATAATCAGGCGCTGCTTACGTCAAAATTTAATTAACAAGTATTAATCTGTCATAGGAAACTAGCCTAGTGTTATAAGGCGTTATCCCACAGTAACAGTGTTAAGACTAATACTTATATATGTGTTAAAAAGTTTACTTTTAAGCTTACTGTCAAATTAATCAACTACAACCTTAACGACTGTATGTTGGATGACTAACTGGGCACCATGGCTTAATTAATGCACTGTCATTAATCTAAGCCGTAGGAACCTGTACCGACGTCGTGTACTTGTTAGAGGTGTGTCGTTTTAAGCCATGATTATACAGACGGATCGGGAGTAGTTCCAAATACAGTACTTTACGTGTATTGAAGCCTGGAGATATGATTAAATTGTCTTAACTTGGCATGAACGGATGTTCGGCGTTGGTGTCAAATACAGCACTTTACGGTTGATGAAGCCTGGAGGTATGATTCAGTTGTCATACGGTGTTTTGTACAGATGTTTGAATTAATGACAAATACAGCTCTTAACGTATTTTGAAGCCTGGAGATGTGATTAAGTTGTCATGACTTGGCATGTACAGATGTTTGGGCTGGGGTAAATGGTGTGAAACGGTCCCGTACCCCATTTGTCCTGGGAGGGGGGTAATGTACCACCACTGAACGTTATATACCACCAATGAACATCAACGTTGGTGCCTGCAGAAGGAGTTCAGGGAGCGTGGGTGTGGTTCCTCATTTATCTTGGGGGGTAATATACCATTACCGAACGTTAACGTTTGTGCCCACAGAGGAAGTCAATTTCTTACTTTGCCAAAGTGCTGAAGGTGGGCAGATAAATTGCTTTTTTAAAAAACGAGCCCGATCTAGCTCTGCATGCTAGAAGGTATCTTGAATGATGTCCAGACCTGTAACCAATCTACGTGTTTGTTACAGCATGGCAATTTGGACTGGGGTAATTTTTCGTGCTAAGAGGTGATCAATAAGCCCCCCTCCCCATTCCAGTAGACTGCGATCGCGCTGCGACCTCACTGAGACCTACTTGATTTTGTGTAACCCTTGACTTCATCCTTAGAATATCATGGAAGATGTAAAAGTATTACTGATAAGACAACA
The DNA here is from genome assembly GCF_035083965.1 of Branchiostoma lanceolatum. Classification (NCBI taxonomy): domain Eukaryota; kingdom Metazoa; phylum Chordata; class Leptocardii; order Amphioxiformes; family Branchiostomatidae; genus Branchiostoma; species Branchiostoma lanceolatum. The sequence goes on along the minus strand of NC_089723.1, from coordinate 21,365,457 downwards.
AAAGACATTAAGCGTAAAAAGATTTTTCATCTGTGGAATTCGTTGAGCGCTCTGTCAAATCGCTCGGGCGCAGCGAGGTCACCGCGCTAGTGGAAGAGGGTGTAAGCTGGTGATTGCCTGCGTCTGGCTTAGCTAGGTCTTCCAAGATGAAATTGAAAGGAGGAACACTACATTAAGATTTTGTCGATTTTCCATGGTATACGTGTGCTACATCGATCTTAAGCCCCTTCTCTTTACAAGACGTCCAGACTGCATACATAGTACAGTTTCTCCTGTCCTTTTCCTATCACTTTTTCTTGTCATTCTTTCGATCCCTCTCGATCCGGCATCCGGCTTTTGCACAAGGCAGTCACAAAAGCTCAGCGCAGCTGCAAATATAAAAAATTCATTTTCTCGCGAAAGCCCCTACTATTACACTTAGTGATGGAAATTCTATTATTTGGCGTCATCTGCACCTGCAGTCCGAGAAACTTAATATTTTAGCTGGCGCCAATTTCTCTGACAGGCTCAACGTGCCAGTTGGCAGCGATTCCGTAAAAGATAGTAGGCAATAACAATTATGAGAGTGACAAAGCGTTCCCCTGGTAGATGTCTTTACCTTTACATTCTGTAATATGTTTATACTGCCAGGCACTGCCTACGTCAAAGTTTAATAAACAAGTATAATCTGCAGTATGGAACCAGGCTAGTGCTATAGGACGTTATCAAACAGTAATGGTGTTATAGTTTAGATATATGTGTAAAAAGTGCTAATCTGCAGTATGAAACCAGGCTAGTGTTATAAGACATTATTATACAGTAGTAGTGTCATAATTTGGAAATGTGTAAAAAGTTTACTTTTAAGCTTACTGTCCTTTAAAAAAAATCAACTACAAGCTTTACGAGTGTATGTTGGATGACTAACTGGCCACCATGGCTTAATGAATGCACTGCCATTAATCTAAGCCATAGGAACCTGTACCACCTTCATGTATTTGTAAGAGGTGTGTCGTTTTAAGCCTTGATTATACAGACGGATAGGCAGTAGTTCCAAATACAGCACTTAACGTTTGTTGAAGCCTGGAGATATGATTAAGTTGTCATAACTTGGCATGTACAGATGCTTGGGCTGGGGTAAAATGGTGTGAAACGGTCCCATTCGAATTCCTAATTTTTCTTGGGGAGTAATGTACCACCAGTGAATGTGATATACGTGACCAATGAACGTTAGTGCCTACAGGAAACGCGTGGGTGTGGTTCCTCATTTATCTTGGGGGTAATATACCATTACCGAACGTTAACGTTTGTGCCCACAGAGGAAGTCAATTTCTTACTTTGCCAAAGTCCTGAAGGTGGGTGGATAGATTGCTTTTTCAAAAACGAGCTCGGTCTAGCCATACATGCTAGAAGGCATCTTGAATGATGTGCAGACCTGTAACCTATCTACGTGTTTGTTACAGCATGGCAGTTTGGACTGGGGTAATCTGTCGTGCTGAGAGGTGATCAATACACTACCCCACTCCCCCTTCCACTAGAGGGCGTTCACACTGCGACCTCACTGGGACCTACATTGGTTTTGTGCAACCCTTGACTTCATAATTAGAAGTTCATGCATGATGTAAAAGTATGACTGAAAAGACCAAAAAAGGGCATAAAGCCTAATAAGATCCCTTTTTCATCCATGAAATTCGTTGAGCGCTCTGTCAAGTCAATCGGTCGCAGGGCGGCCGTAGCGAGGTCTAGTGGCGCTAGTGGAAGGGTGTGTAGGAAGTTAATGCTTTCGTCTGCATCGAATAGGTCTTCCAAGGCGCAGCTGATGAAATAAGGGACATTGCATTAAGACTTTAAGATTTGTCGTGGTATATGTCTGCTACATCTTAAGTCCGTTCTCTATATAAGACGCCCAGACTGCATACATAGTGCAGTTTCTCCTGTCCTTTTCCTATCACTTTTTTTCCTTTCCATCCAGCGGGCTCCTGCAAATATCCAACATTCATTTCCTCACAGAAGCCCCTAATATTGCACCTAGTGATGGAAATCCTATTATTCGGCGTCAGCTGCACCTGCAGCTGTTGCAAACTTTGTAACTTAATCCTTTGACAAGCTGGAGCCCCCGTAACAGACGCCAAAGTTCTCTGACAAGCTCACAGTCCACGCCTCTCGCCACCTGGCACAGGCACATAGTGTGGCGTTGCTAATTTCCGTCTCGTAAACGGTCGTCACCTTTTGAAACCGTCGTCGCCTTTTTTTATGTATATCAACATGCTCTAGATGTCCATATTTCGTACCGTACTAGATAAAGCCCCCCTCTCACTGGACCCGCGGCACGCTAGCAGCGTCGCTGCATCCTAAACTGGATTTATGTTACCCTTGACTTTATATTGGGAATATCATTCAAAACGTACAAGTACGACCAAAAAGACAACAAAACACACAAAGCTTAAAAAGATTCGTTTTTTGTCGATTGAGTGCTTTGTCAATTCGATCGGCCGCAGCGACGCCGCCAGCGTGCCGCGGGTCCAATGAGAGGGGAGCTTTAGGGCGTAGGTTTTCTAATGCTTTGGTCACAATTGGAAAAAGGGACCCTGCCGGTTAGTTCACGGATTGTTTTTGGCACTTTCGTGCGTGACCCGTTCGTTGCCCTGTCGGAAACCCTGCGGTTGCCGGGCTATTTTGGGGCCCGACCGGGATCCCGAATCAACTTAAGTCAGACTTAAATCGAAGGCGGGGCCCGCTTACAAACAGACGCCGTGAGCTAATCGTGTTAGCACCGGAAGGGGCCCGAACGGCCTACACCCCCGACGGGCACCGGCGCAATTGGGACCAAAGCATAACTCGGGTTTGAACCCAAGGTGGTGCACATGCCTTTTTTTGATAATTTTCTGACACTTTATCACGATACTGTCATAAATTTGTGATTGAAATGTTGCTTTATATCCGTTTTTGCTTTTTTTCAGGCCCCCGATAAAGTTATGAATTGCTCGGATATGGTATCGCCCGGTCAACGATATAGCAACGATCGTTTCAAATGGTAACGACCATTTCAAATGGCGACGATCGACCGTTTACGAGACGGACACGCGTTGCGGCTCTACCCCCGACAGGGTACTCAATTTCGCATGCATGCGGCAGTATTGGTCTCAATGCCTGGTATAAAGCCTGTCCCCTTGACGGACGGGTAGCTTTGCCGATTCGTTCGAAACGGAAGCAGGGCCCAGCCGTGGCTTACAGACAGATCCTCCTACTATATCATAACCGCATATTTCCCAATGGAACAGAGGGCGTTACTTTCTCCCGGTGCATCAAACTCAGGCCATGAGAACTTGGCATCCTTCTGTTTTGCTTAATCGCGTTAATAGCTAGACAACCATTAATTTATACCCGTCTCTGCCAATAAAAGTACATAGATCAATATACTTGCTGAATAAGCTTCTAAGCTATATGTAATGCACCATGATAATGCTGATATCTGTAAGAGAGTTACCAGACTGTGACACGCTACACATGACGCTCATTCATTCTTTAAGGTCAATAAGGCCAACAAGAGTGTAGTTTCTAGCGATGAAGATGCCGCATATATTTCCTTAAAATTCTATACCATGGTCGGATCCGTAACTGTATTCAGTGAACGTAGCAATCAGGACTTTGTGTGGCTTCCTGTGTTAATAGATTTTTTTAAGCTTCAACGTTCCTTTGACCAACGTAACTATATAACAAGGACCTGTCCCAACATTTTCAAGGCCAATTCCTTATGCTCCCTTTCCACTAGACGGTGATCGCTGAAGCCAGCCTAAGTGGACCCGCAGCAACACACATCCAGTTTAGGACGCAGCAACGTCGCCAGCGTGCCGCGGGTACATTGAGAGGGGGCTTGAGCGACCGTACAGCGACCAAAATTGGATTTGTGAAAACTCTGATTTCATGATTGGAACTGCGACGCACGGGTAAAATACGTGACCTCTACAAACAAAATGGCTGCGCCCAGAATATTACATCCTCATTTTCTGCCCCAAATTAGATACAATATAACTTTGTTGGAGCAGTGTTGCCACTGAATCAAAATTAAATACCAATGTACAATGATTAATATTACTAATAATCAAAATTAGATTTGCAGCGATCGATCGCGCCTCTTGGCGTCTAGTTCGCGTCTATCCCCGCCATGGTGCCAACAGCGATTCTTTTTTATTAAAAAAAAATCGTCATTTCAGGTGACAAATTGGCGCCCATTGGCGACAGATTGGAAGCAATCGGCGCCTGTTTGCGCCAGTTGGAGAATGTCTTTCGCAAACAGGCGCGGCCCAGTGAAATACCCGCTTCACGGAAGGTCGACGTGACGGTTTATTATTCATCCTGGAAGATCAATACGTTAGCTGTCACCCGGGTCGTCGTTACGGAGTCATCATTACCCAGTCCCGGTGGACTGTGACTCTTTAAGGATAAGATTGACGGTTTTTTAATCCCTTTCCTTTGTCTCACACGGTGAAAAATGAGCATATGACCTTGTTGGGACACACTGGTGTTATGTCTTCACCAAATGTCAGGTTTTAAATGGCTCCCCCCAACCTTGGTCAGGCGCAAGATCATTTATATTCAAGTCTTTGGTGACACATTGCTCATATGTACAACTGTTTCATTCAAATGTGAAGACGAGTAAAACACTCAAGAGGTACTCAAGTTAACAACCTTATATAAGACCTGCCACAACAACAACATAAACGGACAAAATAAGCTTAAATGAACGCAATCTAATGTCTTTAAAATGCACAAGAAACAAGTAGTACAAATAAAACATGTTTTTGAAAGCGCAAGTCCGCAACCAAACACTATCAGTAGAATATGACATATTTTGTAGCTGAGTAAGTTAAGGTTTATTTTAGCATAAGACTTTCGTGACTTTCTTATTTCATCATGTGCTTGCAAACACAATCTCCTATTACAAAGATTTAGCTATATAGTCAGCATTTTAAAGTGAATTCGTATTTCAACACAATGCAGTCTTCTTGCCTCTTTCTCCATGGTTGCTCTCCTCCTTCTTTATCATCTTTGTTCTTACTCAGTCTTTAATCATCTTCTTATGTCTCTACCTGATTAAGAATGTTGTCCTTTCGTCTTTTTTCCCGCTGGCTAAATTTCCATTAGTCTATTATAAGAAGAATGTCTGTTTCTGACCCTTACTTCTTTACATGAATAGAAGAAAAAGAAATCCTTACATAATCTTGCATTCGAAAAACCAAAATTTATGGCCTTCGAGGCATACATTGAGCCCCAGAGACCTGCACTAGCACATCAACGCCATTATCCTGGAAAGGTGCATAGGTCATGTTTGCAACAGGATAGAAACGGGCGAAGCATTCTCGTCAAATGCCCCTTAAGTGCTTTTTCACGTCGCGTCTTAAACGTGTTGGTTGCTCTAATACATCTTCGAGACGCTAGGGTATCAGTCCATTACTGTTTTCCCCTTTTTGACCGAAAAGTGTATCAAATTGAGATTTTTGCTACGTAAATTGTAAGGGGATCCTCAATTGATAGCTTTACAGATACATGTACATGTTCTTAAACAGTTCAGTTTAATACGGGAGTCAAGTGGACTCAAAATCAATCTAATACAGGACCATAGAGTCTCCTGTAGGCGAATAGTGCTTTCATTTTGATGGTATGATTCTAGCTTGAGGATACGATAAGGTGAAGTTGAAGATAAAGCTACCAAAATGAGCAGACCGGAACTCTTCGAGGACCATCTACAGGGCCACAGTGTAGTGGGCATCTTTTCAGTTAAACATGCTTATAATTCAACCGAGCTTTCTTAGGGCAAGTACGTGTAGATGTAATCTTGGAAAGATATACAACACTTTCAAGTTAGTTCAAAGAAGTAACTTTAAGACACATTTAATCAAGGCAAGACTGGTCGTGATGTACAGTCTCCTGTTCCCCGTAGCATGCTGGACATCAGCGTGTATTCCGATCGCATAATAGAAGCTCTCTTGTCTAGGCTTAATCCACTTTTGTCACGTTTTGTCGAAGTTTCAGGAGTATGTTCAAACTATGGTTATTACCTTGTTTGTTGTACATGTACTTGCTCCACCCCCCTGGGTCGACAGATGATGATGATGATGATGATGATGAGTTGTACATACACCAACAAAGAGGAACTTTTGTCAACGCTATCAATAAAACGTCGAGGCAAGAAGATGGCATCATGAAGAGATATGAGGCACTTTAAGTTCAAAAAAGGAAAATACATCTGCCAAGACTGGAATTGAGGTACTTCACCCGAATAACCAAAGCTCATTGCATTCGAAAGAATGGCTCTGATGCATGTTTCCTAATTCTCGATACTTCATCAACAGAAAGGAGTAGAATACCAAGACGCCCAACACCAAGAGCAATAGAGAAGTATTCAATCTTAGCCTAATAGCTTAGTCTGCAGATGTAGACTGATGATAATTGAATTGGAAGAAAACAAAAGCAAGCCCCTAAGGGTAACCTTTAAGAAATCCAGCTATCCGAATTTCATTAATATTTCAGTTTTCTATCCACTTTCATCTCTCGTGTGATAAACGTCCGTACCACATGCAATGCAGTGGGAGTGATTTCAAGACAGGATATCTTAATAATTCATCGCTATCAAAAAGCAGCGTGACTTAATTTTTGTTCTCAAGCCAACCTTGATGACATGCTTCAACTATTTCACAGTGAGATTTAATTCCTTACGAAGCTCACTCATTAGGGAGTTGATAGCTATCGAGATGCATTAGAATTGATCAGCATATGTGAACTTGACTATCAAACTGTTGTGCTGGTCCATGTAGCTGTCAAGATGCATTAAACATTTTCAGAATCAACGGACCTGGTTTACAAACTGGTGGCGTAAACGCTTCATGGGGCATAAGGGGGCAGAATTATGGAAACACACGGTGGCAGCTGGTTATGTTACAGTGAGTGACCTGTCACACGTACCTGATCTTTTCACATCTAACTGCAAGCGATACTTAAAACTATCTAATCACAGTGCTTGGCGGCAAAGAGTTCCACTCAACGATAGTTCTAGGGAAAACGAATTAACTACAGTAACTGTAAGAAGTCTTCAGAATGCTTTAGAATGAAAACTAAAAAGGATGAGTTTGAGTTTATTGAGAAAATCCATTAGTGGTGTGCCTTAGGGCACAACACTAATGGATTTTCTCAATAAACTCAAACTCATCCTTTTTAGTTTTCATTCGAAAGCATTCTGAAGACTTTCTGGACTTCTAACTTGACATAACAATAGATACAGTAGATATAACAGTACATACAATGCCGATGCATGGCAATATAACGTATGTACATTAACTACAGAAATTGGAGTTTCCTCGGTTTTATGTCCCACGTAAGAAGGAGCTCGTTTCCGCGCCCGGCGCTTCATCTCTTCTACTTTGTGAGGAGAGTGATTTTGGTGGGTGGGCTCATTCTATGGAGGAAGACACGTGGAGATACAACGTGACTTGCAGAACATAAGGGGGCGTAATTGCCATCTGCTATGCGTCTGGTCTAAACAATCTTCCGGACGGACTCTTAAACTGTAGTGAGGGAGTAAGAGGGGCGCACATTACGAGAGAGAGAGTATCTAAAACTCGGACCACGTAAGGAGGGCGTGATTGTCATCTGCTATTCGTCTGCTAGCTTTGTACAATCTTGAAAACGGGGCACTCTCTCAACACTTCACCACTAATCGTATAGTAAAGTTAACGTTACCTCCATTTGTAAGGAGTGTGGTTTGTGGGGAGGGGTGTATTTTGTGGAAGAGAGACTGTTAGACATGACTTGGACTACGTAAGGAAGGGGGGTATCATCAACTACTAAGTTAACGTCTCGTTTGTAGAGACATTCGGACGAACTTCGAAATATCTTTCAATCTTTATTCGTTTAAATCAACGTGGCAGAAATACACATGATATTATACAATATACATGTACTCCTGAGTTGCGTTGATCTTAAAAATCAGTTCTATGCACAAAGTGCAAGAATATATCCTGGCCTTGAACCCAAACCCAGCCAAAAGCTGTGGAACTCTTCAAACAAGACCCTTATTTCGTGAAGCCCACGCCATGTAGGCGCGACCAAGAAGAATTCTACCGCTGCACGGCGCCAGGTGTTTTTGCCCGATAGGAAACGTATCATAGTGTAGGAGCTGAACAGCTAATTTGGTGACATTAGGTGTTTATTCATGTCTACAATTATCCACTTAACGTTTCAGTGAACACCTGCTTCTTTTTGATAACGCAATGCATTCTTCTAATCCTACAATAATAATAGCCTATTCATCGGTATTCACATGTTTAAGGCCACTTTGAGGCGTGTTTTGCTACTTTTGCATTCGGGGAAGAAATCATCGTTAGCGGGAATAACATTTTAAGAAAGCTTAATGTAAAGGACAGGTCGTTTGGTTTGCTGCCTCCTCAACCATTTCAAGACACTCGCTCGAACCTGGAATATTGTGATCCTGTAGCCATCGCGGTATTGGAACCCTCAATATACAACTCAAGAGTACCATGAGTTCTGCCAAAACAGATGAACTTTCATCTTAACCTATGAGTAGTCTGTAAAAAAGTTGTGTCGGCGAGTTTCCTTTTCACCAACGTTTTTCTTTCCGTGATACCGTGATAAGATATAAAGAATGAATCCCTTTTCCAAATTGATCTCATATATTGGTTTCATTTCTGTGGAACGTAAGTAAAGTAGCTGAAAGCATGTAGAAGAACGATGAATATTCACAAGGTGTCTCGTTATTCATCCTACGCTGGAAAGAGTTCTTCATCAGGATAGTGCTCTACTGCTGTTGTGAACTGTCCAGCTCAAGAAATTTCTGTGCACATTTTCTTGGGCCATCGAACTTATCACGGTAAATATTGACACTTGAATTGATCTCACATGTGTTTTATTGTTTCTGCTGTAATCATCATGCCCTGTTGAACACAGCTGCAGTAGAATCCCCGTATTTAGATGGAGGCTATACAATTACCGACATCGTAAAGACATCCCTCCACCAACGTTGATATTATTCATTCGGCATAATGGAGCTCAACTATCGGTACATGTCACCGCGGGGAATGTTATCAACATTACCGCTACATGACTTCGGCAGCTTATCCCACAAACCTGTCAACTAGCATGTGCTTTGGCCTTGGGAAAACGGTTAACGCTGCATTGCAACCGGCTTACTTACTCAAGTCGTTAAGAAGTAACTTTTGGCTGTAGAAGCGTCTATTGCGATTCCTGATACTGGGTCTCGGGCCTTTCGATAAGTGCAGTGTACCCCATAATCATCCCCTGTCCTAAGGGAGCCATTTGCCTAAATTCTCTTTAATCTACGCTAGGTGTGTGACCCTGTGTATGAAAATTGTGCTCTCCAGTCGAACAAAGGCCAGGAGCAAAGTACTGCCAAATAAATTCGATCCGTACACACCAGCTCAGCTTTAAGCACCAAGGACTGATATCCATTTAGCCTCGAGCTCCTTTGGAGGCATTCCAGGAGCGCCGCCGTTTATTTTTGGAGGGGAGCCCTGATGGGCAGGGGAGATCGTCTCTCTGCCTTTAGAAGGTTCTGTGGGAGCAGAAACGATCTCCCCTGCATAAACCAACTGGCTCATATGTCGACATCCGTGAATCAGAGTTTTAAAAAAGTAATGATAAACGCTGAAGCTTCTAGAAGGTCTGAGAAGGAGGCTGGTATCCATGTGGAATCTTTCTACTCATCCCAATTCTCTCTGCGTCCCCCGATGGACCAAAGCAGGGCCTTGAAGCCGCGAGATGAGTTGATGGATACCGTATCACGCTACACCGTTATTGGGATCAAGAGCGAGCCATAGCCACGGGCCGCTCTAATGGGCATCATTAAGGCATCAGCATTGGCCTCGCGGATGGAAGGAGTAAATTTTAGTTAAACACCTACGGCCGCTAGTTCGTTCAGACCCTTATGATGCCTAGTGGCACATAGGGAAGCAAGTTTTCTTTCTGTTTTAAGCAGGGAATATTTTTTGCGAGAGTAACTTCCCCTCAAAGGGGCTTCAGCTAGCCCTTCCCCTTCAACGTGCTCGAGGCACCTCCTCTAACACGGGAATCCCATTTTACGTCTGTTCCAAAAGACTAAACCCAGTTATCAACTAATTGTAACCAGGAGCTTAACTGTAAGGCTGCTACTATATGAGTTGCAGGGACAACCCTCACTATACTCCAGTTTGTGATGCAGCAGACATAGACATAAAGTTCTTCGGCTATCCACGACAAACACTATCCCCTGGTCCCTCTACAGCAATGTACTCCATAGATATCTCTCTTGAAATCAAATTAAATTTTGACAATTTCTCCACTTCATCCTAGTACTACATCAGCAGTTCTATCATTTACCACGGATGAAAATCAACTGTCATGCGAAGCTTCGATAGGGGATTCAGCCATTGGGCAAGATAGAATCTATTACCCAGAACAAACGATTATAAGTCAGAGGCTGAAATGCGATTATAATTGATCAAACTGTTTTTGAGATAAGGTGAGCTTCATAAGCTTATAGCGATTAGAATAAGCGAAACAAGAAGATCTCACATAAGCAGATTTTCCAACCCGGAATTGAATCGGTCAAAGAGGCTTTTCGAAATGAAGCTAAAGCGACGGAAGCTTGCTTTGCTGGTGACGCGTGTGCCGTGTAATCCACTTATTTAGGCTGTCAGTCGTAACGGATAAAATCGACTTTTCGGTGCATTGTATTCAGCACTAACCCTGAAGGATGGCAAGTAATTGCCGAAATACACCAGTGTCATCGAACGTACAGATACTGTGTGAAAAATAGACGGAGTCTAATGCTACGGTGTCCCTTTTATACATCTTAAACATTGACAATCAATACGGGTATATGAGTCATACCACCGAAACCCATAACCAACCTAGAGTTAACTTGTCGCTCTCCTTATGACTTTGTCTGCGTCTCCTAGAAGTCTTAGAAGATTGTCTATATTCGTGTGCCTTATGTCTAAGATTGTGCACATTTTCCTACCTTTTCCCAGTCATCTACAGTTCGTCAGGCAGCGACAGCTTTTTCACGGCATGTGCATTTAGATAGGATGTAGAAGATTGGCCGTCCACCAAAGGATCGCAATTGATATACGCATAGTGACTTAAGACAACGCGAGATTTTATGTTACCTTGGCCATGCAGCAGTTGGCTCCAATGCAACCAGTAATGAGAATCAGTTTGGAACGGGCGAAGAACCGAGTAGTATTGTCGGATATTTTTCACTCAAATATACCGATCAATACTGGCATATTGATTGACATCAATCAGCAGCTGTCATGTAAGACTAATGGTATTCTTTATCAGCAAATACATTTTGTGATCAGAACCGTTTAAAACTCTTGACACAAGCAAGTATCTGTCTACTGTTTTGAAAGAGAACATTGCATCTATTAGAGATACGTTCTGAGTAGAATATCTAAATAGACCTCGTATAAAGGTCGTGTGCGTAGTCTGGAACTAGAAGCCATGAGTTCTATCCCGGCTGTGTCGCTCATCCGACATGCACGTTACTGAAAAGGGTTGCAGTCCTTAAGACGGGACTTTTTAAACCGTTATCCACTGTTCATTGTGGTTGTCGAAAAGAGCTAAAGGAATCTTCCGGGTACAATGGGCTTCTGTGCCACGACTAGTGAAAGGGTAACACTTCAATGGGCTTAGCTGGATCGATATCACTTTCACACACACACCATCCCATCACCATCACCATCCCCATTGGTATGGCCCTATGTCCCTCCATAACCGTCCACTTTCTTCCGTTGGTTCCACAGTTAATCAGCGGTCTGCAAAGCGAGGCTGACCCCATTTCCTGGTATCACAAACATCGATCAAATCTGATAGCCGTCAGAACGTCGAGATATCCTCGTGCGTCCCGCAATTAGGGCAATATGCTTAATCGAATGTGCGGATTGCTTTTGAAGTTGTCTGGGGAGCGGGGCATGCATGGCAAGTTCTTGGGTACGTGAGCACGTAGATGAATATGGAGGACAGGCGTAAGGTTGTAACGTTATCTCCTGATCCAAGCTCACGTTTTGTTCACATCAGATAGCAATAGATCGATTGAACGTTATTGCTCAACAGCCGTACATGGTACAATGTATGGCAAAAGCTACTTATCAACAATACTATAAGGCAAATATATTCAACAGGTATGAAGTCTACGTACATTGTTGATACTGACATCATCATCATCATGGAGAAAAGAAAAAAAGGTACGAGGGATGATACTGACATGCTTGCATATTTTATCTGACGTTTGTGGATCCACAACGTAGTGAACATTTCTCTCTCAACTACATGGGGACGATCTGGTAAACATCTTCATAACTAAGCCAGATATTTTCTACAGTCAGTAGAATAGGAAGGATTCGATTTTCAAGACCTTTATGGCGTAAGCATTCAGACTACATAGTACTCAAAAGGTCACTGATAGCAAGCCGCCAGAGTTGCATCAATCTTTATTGAACTGGCATCATACGGATACACAGCCCTGATCATCTTAACGAGTAGTGCAGTGCTTTAGATGGGAGTACAGTGTAGTCGCAGGTGGTTCATCCTATGGGCCCAATGTTCTGAACTTTTATGGTCGACGATTATTTTGTCCCGGACATAAACGATGAGGAGGAGACTAACACTTCTCCCATTTCGTCATCGCCGTACGAATACCATGATGGTATTTCGATGAACGATCGATGTACCTTTATCACACCGTGTACGACACAAGTCATAGCGTCCAGTGATCGATGCGTCACGCCCTTCATTGCGCGATGAACACCGTAAGTTATGTCAATGAAGGATCGGTGTATCATGGCCCTCATGGGTCGGGTTACGGCCCTTTTGTCGCCCATCTAGGGTGATTCATTGCTTGTATTAGATATATCTAAATACGCCACTCATTAAAATGGCATTAAAAAGCCGCTCAATCTTGCACGATGAAACTGTGGGAAAAACATCTGCCCAATATGAACCCAAATTAGTAGGTACGGAAACTTAACGAGAGACTTTTATGTTTGTGTAAATGGGCCGGGACCATAATGTGGGAGGAGAGCTCGGTTTAGTTAACCATACGGACAATACATTATCTATTCACTACAACGGACTCCTATTCAAACTATATAGGCTGTTTGCCATTTTCCGTAGAGGTAGCGGCTCGGGTTCGTGCCCGGATCTGGGAACGTCTGGAATTAAGAGACACATCGTCCTATCGGATGGGGACGTGAAGTCGGTAACCCCGTGTACCAGGGAGCTATAGGTGTTAGCCTCAAGCGTCAAAACTCACGAATGCAAAAGAACCTAGCAAACGTATCGAGAATTTGCTAACGAAAAACAACTCGTGCTTCGTCTTCAGTCTCTGGTATCGCCCTCCCGGTTTACCTAACCGGTACACGTGCATTCATAGTATGCACGACTACGCTAGTAATGTCTAAAGTAGCACCAGCAACAGAGGTAATTGTGTAGCGCAAATCTGTCTTTTAAACAGACCTCCTGAAGCATGTACGGGTCGGGCTCGTGCCCTTTATCGATCCCTCAATGTTGCGCCTACCTCTCTAATATAAGGCCATTACGTTTCTTCTTCCTGCACACAGTTTGAAATTCAACAACAAAAGACTGACTGAAGAAACTTCATACTTAAAAAGTCTAAAAGGCAACATATTCTCTGTGATTTGAAAGTACAGAATATACGAGTATTCCTTTCCACTGCCACCACAGAGCTTTATTTCAACCTTCGTAAACGAATAGTTAAATGAAATTGGTATACCAGTAATTCTCTGATTTATGTATTGCCATAGACTCTATTGAGGGCATTATAAACGAAAAGGAGTTGACTGACATCAATTTATGTTGGGAAAACGAATAACACTTATCACAAAATGGACTAAACGGAATCAGCCATGATCACTGTAGTACGTGATATGAAAAATGTACATACAAAGCCCTATCTTCATGATCCCAGTCATGCTTAGTTTATCTTTAACCATGGGCTATCTTAGTCATATCCAAATTACACAAGGACGGCAACTGACGGTGATTTGACAACGCTCAACAAATTTCATTGGTTAAAAAAACGATAATTTTTTTTGTTTTTCTTTTCGGTGATACTCTAACGGTGTGCAAGGTGTTTCAATTATGACGTCAAGGGCAACACAAACCCATACAAATTAGGTCGTAGCGAGGTCGCAACGCGATCGCAGTCTAGTGGAATGGGGGCCTGAAAGACTACCCTGTCATCTCGTGTGATGTCCCCTTTTACTGCCATCTGGTGGAGACTATGCCCCATTGATACCACTCAAGCATCAAACAATGTAGAGTACCGGGGAGATCTATCCAAAATTACATCAGACTCCGGTCGTCTCATGTCACCGTGGAAAAAGTTAAATCACCCAAAATGTTCCGAACCGATTTCAGAACGCCACGTAGAATTAAAACCATCGGCGCTATAGCTCCGACGTCGACGTAAATCCTTATCTGTGTGCGGCAAGTTAACTTAAGACTGATCCTTCCTGTCTAGAATCTTGTCAGTATGCCACTTTTGATAGATGGAAGATGCCGCTATCAGTAAGACTGCATCTTTTACCTTATCAGTCTTAGTCACATCTGAGAGTGTATTTTCGTCCTCTCGGTTTTTCTTTCTATTGTTCGGTCAAATCGCCCCAAAGTACCGGGACATGAACATTATACTTTTATTTACTATATCTTATACAAATATAAATCCGTCAACGAGGTGCTCTGTGACAATAAAACAATAAATTGATGAAGGATGCCGCTATCAGTTCGAATGCACTCGTAAACATAACTGTTAATGATATCTGTGAAACTCCATCTAGAAATCGCCATATTTCAGTGTTGCTCTGTTTCTTGAAAGCTTTTCAAAGTAAATGTTGAGGCCTCATTTCTACTAAACGGCGACCGCTGAGCGACCGTACCGCGACCAAACTTGGATTTGTGTGACCATTGATTTCATAATCGAAATATGGTGTAGAAGTATGATTTAAAAGACACAAAAAAATCATATAAAAAATCGTTTTTAATCTATAAATTCGTCAAATCTTTGGTCGCTCAGTGGTCGCAGCACGGTCGCAGTCTCTAGTGGAAATCGACCTACAATTGATATACAGAGGCACCTTAAAACTACGGAAACAGTCAACAATCCTACTAGGCTTTTCTGACGATGCAGGTATCTCAAAATGTTCCAATTGAGATGGCGATGTGAAAGGAATCTAGACCAAACAGTCACTTTTATCTTTGACAATACACGGAAGAATTCTTTAGACCACACAAACGATACAAGAAAGCTAGCAGGTAGCCTTTTCTGACTTGGGGATACTTGCTTCTTGCCTTTGGGTAGTTCTAAATATTCCAAGGCTAGCATCGGGGGTGTAATAGAAAATCGAGGGGATGTCACTGCCTCGCATGGTCTTTATCATATGCATATAACTCGGATCATACCATGATAAAAGCATACGCTAACACGTAACCCTTACGTTTATCTCTGCATATTAGTACACGTTTCTAACTTCGTCCGTCAAATGATGGCCAAATTCTTATTTCGGTAACAATCCGCTTACCTTTAGATGTACTACGACGGCTGACGATGTCAGGATATCGGCAATACTTCTAGGACGTCACAGCGTTCACGTTTCAACACTTTGAGGCTACATCTGATTTGGGCTCCGATGATGTATTAAGCATCAATCTCATTCCATTAAATCTCATTGCACCATGTACCGAGCGTGCTGCCAGACGCGCTCTCCTCGACACTCGCTCAGTCTGGAGGACAAAACTTGGGGACGGAAAAA
This sequence comes from Branchiostoma lanceolatum, assembly GCF_035083965.1. Classification (NCBI taxonomy): domain Eukaryota; kingdom Metazoa; phylum Chordata; class Leptocardii; order Amphioxiformes; family Branchiostomatidae; genus Branchiostoma; species Branchiostoma lanceolatum. The sequence continues at coordinate 21,349,636 of NC_089723.1, read as the reverse complement.
CGTATATGTGACCAGGTGTCCATCACGTGATCAGTCCTGTCAGCCAATCACCACTGAGCTGTGCGTCCTGTCCAATAGGCTTTAGGATATCGATGATCATGGATCTACAGACATGTATGGATCAAGGTGTGAGGTCATTACAGGCAGGGAGTTATCAAAAGGATTCGAACAATCAATTAGGAGTAGACAAATCTCGTTCTAAAGCCGTCGCCTGCGTTGCCTTGATTTGGTATATAGAATGCAGCAAAATATTATCAAGTTGTTGCCTTTTTTCCTCAATACAACAAATCTTTATCTTTTCACGACTATTAACATTTTGGAAGTCTTTCGGCTGTTGTTTGATTGGTGTGCTGGATTATGGTAAAAGATGCTTTAGGAAGTGCGAGGTTCATCTGAGAAACAATACCGTCCATTTCCCGCAACATGGAGCAGAACCTGCGCCACAGTGCGGTTTAGACCCCCCATTACACTAGACGGCGATTGAGCTGCGACCTCGCTGCGACCTTCATTGGATTTGTGTAACCCTTGACTTCATAATTGGAATATCATGCAAAATGTAAAAGTATCACAGGCGAGAGAACAAAACCTACAAAACGTACAATGATTCTGTTTTCATTTTGCAATGAAATTCGTTGAGCGATCTGTCCAATTGTCGGTCGCAACGCGATAACCACCCTAGTCATGCTGAGGTCAAAATTTGGTAGTTAACGGGATTTTTGGCAATTTCGGGCGTAACCCATACTTGGCATCCTGTGGCCAGAGGGCTATTTTGGGGCACGACTGGGGCCCTGGAAGTTTTTAACACGGAGTTAAAATCAACGCGGAACCCGGTAACAAGTTGGTGACGTGAGCTAATCGTAAGAACACCTAGAGGTACCTTTACAGTGTCCGTCAGTCTACCGGGACAATGTCTTCGGGGCCCGGTCGTGACTACACGCCCTACGGGCACCGGCGCAAATGTGACCGTAGCATTTCAGTGCGTTTCAGTTGTTCCCACACCGGGAATCGAACCCGGGCCTTGGCGATGCACCGTTCCAACACACTTACCACTAGGCTAAAAGGTCCGGACCCGTTAGACCGGTCAGTAAGTGGTGCTTGAACCACACTGTTACACAAACCTAAACCCCTTCGGCCGAACACCTAAGTCTTTGCAAACGTTAAACACGTTTTTCCCATTACACCGACGACCTTTGCCACCCCAATTACCTGCAGTGATTTCAACTGCCAAGTTGCTATCGGGTTTTCAACATCAACACCTCATTTTGATAATGCAAAGGTTATGTAATCATGATCCACTGTCGTATCAGCGTCAGTGAGCTTATGCCAGACTAAGAACGAATTAGTTTTCAATACCAATAACGGGTTGATTAGAATAAGGTTATGTAATCTGGACGTCCATTCCGTATCAACGCCGGTGACCTTGACTGCCAAGTTGAGAACAAATTCCTACTCTCCAAGCAGAGCATGGGTTTCGGCAGGTTTTTGACGTGTTTTTAGGCGTTTTTGTCGGGCTTTCTACTTTGTCATCTTAACCCTATCTAGACCGGGCTTTTTTTAGACTTCTTGGACGGGGGGGGGGGGGGGGGCTCTTTCGACCCCCCCGTCATAACTTCCGAACGGTATTCTCTATCATCACCAAATTTTCAGGGAGTGATCTTCACGTAAAGTTTTATAATTCCAGTAATTTTGGTGACGTTGTGACGTAATATGACGTAATTATTACGTCATCGATGTGATTTTATTGGCTAAATATGGAATTCCCATAATATCTAAAATTATTAGACAAAACAGTGCGTATCAGTGGTAAGTTGACGTCAAAATGACGTCGAAGAATGACGTCATGTGTTGTTAGCGACCCCCTGGGATCCGCCATCTTGGATCGGCCATTTTGAAATTTTTCAATATACATTTTTTCAATGTATGATCCCAAATAACAATCAAAATAGACTAAAAACATTAATCTGAATGTTAATGTTTCAGGTTAAGAAAATTCCAGGTTGTGACGAATTTCAAGGCGAAAAAGCCTGTTTATACCGAAAATAAAGATTTTGTCCGCCATCTTGGATTTTGAGCGATGACGACATCAAATTAGCATAATTTATGAATATTGAATCATGACAGTTACATTAAATCACATGTGATGTTATACATGAAGGAAAATAGTGTGGTTGAGCAAGAAAACATTGGAAACAACTATGTTTAAATCGAAATTAGTGAAATTTGCATAAAATGCCTCTTCAGAAACCCGTTGCCATGGCAACACGAAAAATGATAAACTTATAGTTTTATCATAATATTGTTGCCAACTAAATTTTAGGAAAAGTCACAAAGTTTGGTTGTCCTACCATACGTCGTTTGGCAGTTATACGAGGTCAAAGTTGGCGCGGGCACTTTTAGCCCCCCCCCCGGTCTAGATAGGGTTAAAAAAGATGACAGAGTAAAAAGCCCGACAAAAACCAGCCGAAACCCATGCTCTGCTTTGAGAGTTCAAAAGTCCGACACCATCACCTTTGCTCGGGGTTAATAGGACCAGGTTATGTCATCAATATGCCCCTGCTATGATATCGACTGCCAAGTTGAGAATAGGCTTTCAACATGTCCTTTCGGGCTTAATGAGACTAAGGTTATGTAATCCTTGTGAGTTTGAATGCCAGGCTAAGAACGAATGAGATTTAAATATCAATAACGGGTTCATCAGATAGGGTTATGTACTAGTAATCTGGATGTCAATTCCGTATCAACGCCGAGACCTCGACTGCCAAGTTGAGAACAAAATTCCAACACCATCACCTTTGCTCGGGGTTAATTGGACTTCTGTTATGTCATCATGATGCTCCCACGATAATATCGTCAGTGACTTCGACTGCCAAGTTCAGAATTGGTTTTCAACATGTCTTTTTGCCTTGATTCCACTAGACGGCGATCGCGCTGCGCTCTCGCTGCGACCTCAATCAGATTTGTGTTAACCTTGAGTTCATGATTGAAATATAATGCAAAATGCAAAAGTATGATTGAAAAGACAACAAAACACACAAAACGTAAAAAGATTCGTTTTTTTATTTATGAAAATTCTTTGAGCGCTCTGTTGGATTTGAGGTCGCAGAGAGCGCGCGGCGAGAGCGCCGTCCTAATGGAATGGGGGCATTTCGGGATTGATAAGACTAAGATTATGTAATCCTGCTTCTTTGCCCTTTCAGCGTCCGTGAGTTTGAATGCCAATCTAAGAACGAATTAGTTTTCAATTACAACACGGGATTGATTAGTATAGGGTTATGTAATCCTGCTTCGTTGCCGTTTAAATGTGAGTTTAAATGCCACGCTGAGACACAAAGTCTATTTCCAATAACAATACCGGGTTCATAAGACTTAGGTTATGCAATGAAACTGCGCCTGTCGTCTTTTTGACGTCACTGATGACGTCGACTGCCAAGTTGAAAAAGGATTTTGATCACCGACAACTCTTTTCGAGCTTAATAAGGCCACAGCAATGACATTAATCCCACAGCAAGTAAATGTTATGGATGACATCAGCACGCTCATTAATTTTCACCTGATTTTGAAAAAAGAAACAACGATTATCAAAATGGGAATCTATGTCGTGTAGCAGCCTTGATTGTACCTGTAGATATGACACTGGTGAGATAGACCTCTCGCATTAGATTTGGAGTCTTCAGAGGATATGTCATCCGTAAAATGTACTTGCTGTGGCATAAGGCTCAGGTCATGTTATCATGATACCATTTCTGACTTTGAATGCCAAGCTCAGAACGGATAATTAACATTGATATCTTTGGTCGGTGTTCATATGACTAAGGCTATGTCGTCAGGACGCCCATTTCGTAGTAACGTCGGTGCTCCCGACTGCCAAGCTAAGAAGTGGTTATCAACATCTCATTACGGGGTTGACCAGGCTTATCTCGGACCCACTGGACTTCTATTTGTTGTGTCCATTTATCAAACATACCTGGTTCTTGCCACTGTGCCATGGTGAGCTGATCAGTAATGGATTTTGTCTAAGGGGGTCAAAGTGGTTTGACAAAGGCCAGCAAAAATCCATTACTTACTTTCCAAGAAAACGTTTACGCATGGTGAGATGTTCAGTAATGGCTTTTGTCCGAGGAGTTCAAAGTCGTTCGATAAAGGCCAGAAAAAATCAATTACTTACTTATTTAAAAAAAAAACGGTTACGAGAAAATACCTTTGCTAAGCATTTGTCAGTGTCAAAGGCTCCGGACTGCTTGTTTGGATGTCAAAGACTGTACGTACAAAACTGTACTAAGGCGACTTATGGACATTTTCGTATTGGAAACAATTAGGATGATTAGATAGATACCCTTCACAAAAGATGTATCATTCGTACAGATAAGCACAAGCATTTAAACGTTCCTCCAGCTTTCTTGCGCACCTGTGTGTTGAGTCTGTATCAACCAGAGCTACACCTGTTACTCATGAAATAACGTTTCAAGAGCACCATTCTCCAATCATTATGCAGAGATACTCCCAATCAATATGCAGACATACTCCAAGCCTAAGTGGTAACATGATTTGAATCAGAGATATAAGATCCTGCACAAACGGTTTACTTTCATGCACGCTGGTAAAGCGGCAAAGTGCAGGCCAGAGAAGGGTAAAACTGTTGATTGTGTTCTTTGCTGTAAACCGTCACTCGTCAAGTCCACTTATAAGTAAATCCATATCTTTTATGCATCTCATTTGTCCATGCAATGTGCCGTTACAACTGCCTTTTAAATTACATGAGAGGGAACCGATAAATTGTAATTTGACCGTCTTTCATTCAAGCGCCTAGAGGCCCTTATCGGCTAAATGAAATATGAGCCTACTCTGCAGGTACTTATTCACACAGTCGCTTCCAATAATCCGTGTGACTTACGCCAGAAGTAGCGAACATCTTTACTTACTGCCCTCTCAAGGTTGAAAAACAATTCTTATGTTACTTCTCTGACTTGTTTCTATCTCAACAGAGTAGGTTTTCTGGTATGGCGTATCTCTTAGGCTATTGAAAAATGGATTTGATTATGTGGATTACATCCTCTGCACACTCAAAAAGTGATGCGAGCGTGCGAATAAAAAAGTTGGATGAAAAAATATATTTGCGTTCATCATTAGATTTAAGTGGTCAGGAAAGTTGGACAAATGACCGAACACACAGAGTATGGTATACAAAACAATATTCTTTTGTTCTTTAACCTTTAATTTTCTTCTTTGACGTTGGAAGATTTCGCTCATTGTCGTCCGTTCTCCTATCCTTTTTTTGCAATTTACGTCATACATTTGCTAATTTGTTCTTTTGATCTTTCATCTTCGACTTCAGAAGATTTTGATCGGGACTTGATATACATTTTCAGCTTACTTGTTATACATGCACACAAAATATGTTTGCGTGCTCAGTACAAAGCTTATACTTTTTTGGGGGGAAACGGGTGAAAATTAATGGATGCGCGGATATAATAATCAAGTTAGTGTGGCCTTACCTACAGAATAATGAAGACAGGATCTATCAAGCTATATCAATTAGCTGACCCGGGTTTTTTCTAGTGAATCATTTTTAAGTTGAGTGTTAAGCAAATATTACGTGAATCATTTTTATAGTAAGCTTTACATACTCATCTCCAGCTGTGACTAATATCATCCGATCACACCATCTATGATTCTTGTCGGAGCTGGCTTTGGAGAATATACCGTCTATCAAATTCTCACACTCTTAAGTTCAAAAACACATTTTTATTAGCTCTTACTTAGGTTCGCACCTGTGTGACATCCACTAGTATCTATTTCAGTGTTACGCTTAGGTCCCAGTTGGAAAAGCAGCCCTGCCGGGTAATTGACGGACTTTTTTTGCACCTTCGGGCGTGACCCCTACTTGGCCCCATGGGACACCACACGGCTGCTGGGCTATTTGGGGCCCGGCCGGTACCCCACATATTTTAACTCAGACTTAAAATCTTCGCAGCGCCCGAGAACCAACAGACGCCGTGAGCTAATCGTGCGGACACCTGGAGGTACCCCCCCCCCGTACCCGGTACCCGGCAGTCCACCGTGACAAATTTGTGGTTTCGGGGCCCGGCCGGGACTACATGGTCTACACCTACTACGGGCACCGGCTCAATTGGGGCCTAACTTGGGGCCATTACTTGGAGCCAAAGCAACAGTGAAGTATTCTATCGATGTGTAATGTTCACTCTGTCAATGAACGCACTATACCTATGTCAGTGACCGGGATAACAAATATCATAATCACCGCGACGCGCCGAAGGCTGACAACTGCACGCCCTCCGGCCCCCATCATTGTGACATGAAGTACGTTCGGAATAGTCATAAAGATCAAAAGTCACATCTTACTACGGGATCCGACTGAAATATGTGGTGACGGAAGCAGTCACTATATATATAGCCACTATTCGGAAGTATTTCTTCTCCACAACTCTGGCCTTCTGTCGCCGTGGTATCGATCCCATCGAGCATATGTCGTTATCTAGCCATACGGTCCTTTATTATGAAATCAATCATGTAAGGCCGTCAACCTAAAAAATGTCAAAGGCTACAGATAGCACCAAGCTAAGGCACCAAGATTTGGTTTTCTCAGAATCTATACTCAACACTTTAAGCAGGTAATTCGTCATTGTCTTTTGAACAAAACATAATGGAAGAGTAATTTCGAACTTCAATAACCTACAACATTTTTCCATTAGTGTTTGTTGGAAAAAAGAGATAAGTGGAACTTAAAGTCTGTAGTCTTGAATATAGTTCAAGCCTTGTAGACATACCGCAGAATTTTCCTTTCTTGAAGCGTTAATGACACGCTGTCTGTACAACTCAAGAAAGTATCACTCACTTGAGAAACTTTCTGGCCCATCGGTTTCCGATAGATAGTGAGAGTGAGTACCACAACAGAATGCAATTGACAGGCGTTTGGGCGTGCTGACATTCCCATGAAAAGGCCTTTAATGGTAGCAATCCTGAGAAACAGGTGTTCCTTCAACGGTTCATTGACCATAATCCACATGTTGGTTCAACTGATTTCAGAAGTGGCAGGAATACGAGCTTTACGCTTTACTGATCGAGTGGTACACGAAATGCAGCTCATATGAGTGATGAGGCGAGGAAATTTATCGATTTCTTCTTTTTTTCGGCGAGATGAACCAAAAGAAGGTCGACGTTCTCCAGAGAGAGAGAGAGAGAGAAAGAGAGAGAGAGAGAGAGAGAGAGAGAGTGTGTGTGTGTGTGTGTGTGTGTTTATATTTATTGATAGTGTTGTACAATGTTTCATCAATATTGCATCAAACTTTTTTAGACCCATCGTGCCAAAACTGCCCTTTAACAAAGATCGCTTCAGTTAAATTGCACATAAAACATATGGCTTCATACAACTGAACTACACAACTACTTTTTATGTGCAATCAACTACAATTCAAAGTGTACTTATAAATGCATGAAAGACATCATGTAGGTTTCAAGCACATGAAATATATCGTCGTTTTACAATCATGAGCACGTAAAGACAAGCCCATAGCGTGGATAATGACATAGTAAAACCCATGCAGTTCCCTATAAGTCAATGTATGGAATTGCCGTAATGCCGAGAATGGTTGTAAGAAGCAAGGTTATAAATCACCTACCATGATAAGATATTTTTAAGACTTATAATGAGACACAAATACAATCTATCTTAGTCAAGACACATTCATTGCAATCAGGAATGTATTCAGTTCCCTAGGGTTATGCACTTTACAGTACATGTACTTGCATATGACATATGGATATACATAATTAGTAAGATGGTATCGTATAAGATAAATACCTCGGCTGGGTTGGGACTTGAAACCAGATTGAAGCTCTCCGCACCTTCTTAACTTAAATGTCTGCAGTATATTGATCGACGGTTTGTGGTTAGAACTACCGTCTTTGTTCTAAATCCAAACAGTGTAGCTTTCCTTTCAAAGTATCAGTTACTTGAAGCTTCGAAGACGTAGAAAGAAGTAGAAAGAATTTTTCCATATATTGGCGCCTCCAGTAAGCTGTTGACACAACACACAAATATATAAGGATTCAAATCTAATGCTATGAACGCCAGGATAACGTAACTAAACTAGTTCCACATGGAACAATACAATCGTATTTCTTTTGATATACATTTATTGTCGGGAAGATGTTGTCGGGAGGAGAAAGATTTAAGGAACTGTAGCCAATAAGGGGCTTTTTCTTGCATCGCATAACTCAGTTTTGCTCGCTAAGTGTGTGTTTTATATATATTGTGATAAAATTAGCCCTGTACAATATATCATCAATATTATACCTGTACCTCACTTTTAAAGACCTTCCTTGTCAATACTGAGCAATTTGAGGAATAGAAAAAACGGTTGTGCTATTTAAGCCTCGTACTCAGATTCGTAATGTAATGTAACACACACCACGCCAAAACTGCCCTTCAACAAAGGACGTTTTTGCTAAATTGCACATAAAAAGACATTGCTTCATAGAACTACACAACTGCTTTTTTATGTACAACCAATTACAGTCCTAAATGTACTTGGAAATGCATGTACTGTATATGAAGCGTGACTTCATATAACTACTTTTTATGCGCACTAAACCTTTTGAATATGCGCTCAAATGCATGACAGATGTCATGAACGTGAATAGTTTCATCAGGTTGGTAAGTCACTGAATAAAAAGACTCTTTTAACACAACCAAGAGATTTATTCAACCGAGGTTTCGGTGAGCATCTGTCACCTTCTACGTTTGGGACCGCATAGTGATGTCATCCCCTGTTTAGCCTGAGTGTCATCCTGTTTCAGTTCCAGGGTAAAGCCTGGAATTGAAACAGGATGACACTCAGGTATCCCCTGTTATGGTACATATGTAAATATTTTGCGTTTGCATCTCATTAATATGTATAAGCAGCAACACCTGTGCTGCATTGCTATGTGAACCAGTCAGAATTGCCTTGAAGAAGGTGACAGATGGTCAAAAAAACGTCGGTTAAATAAATCTCTTGGTTGTGTAAATATTCGGATGTCATGAACGTTCAAGGACATGAAATATATAGGCGTTTTACTTTCATGGGTACGTATCAAAAGGAAATAAAGAGTTGACAAAATACATGTATAAAGATTTGCGACTTCAAAATGTAACAGGGCATATGTTAGTAACATAAGGAAACAATTTCTTCAGAGAACAATCATCATGGCGAAGTGTTTATTCGATTATTCTATTTCCTCTCTCTACTGTTCAGATGGCAGTGAGAAATATTTTAGGGTCCCAAAATTTGCTTGTTGGCAGTGCATAAGCGGTTGCGTGACTTTTGAAAGTTTGGTAACACTCTGTGAACTACAATTAGATTAAATGCGTTGTCATTGCGTTATCATATTTCCAATGGCTGCGTATATACGGTAGGAAACATGCTTGTTCTACTTCATTACTTATTTCAAGGATGGAAAGTTTTTAAATGGATAAAGCAGCTACAGCTCTTCCAATATTGCCGTATCTCAAATGTTAATAACTTGCTCACTGTACCGTATTGTAGATAGCTTACCTAGAACAAGACTTCTGTGAACCGCTGTATGGCATAATTCTTTGTTGAATCTTTCTCTGATTGATGAGAGACTGAATTGGCCTGCGGGCCGCTTTTCATTGAAGCCATGAAGAAGGAGGTAATGGTCACACAAAATATAGCAAATTAGGTACAGAAACAAGCAGTTCTGCATTAACGCTTCACGTGCTTTCAGCAGTCTTATTTCTATTCTATGACGTTCTTCTTGGAATCGATTTATGACCTTTGATGTTTTCGAATCAAATGGATAAGTACACTAAGCCATACGCCTACCGTACAGGAAGTGCTTCTTATCCTTTCATTTATCTGTTCATACTTGTCTGAAAGTATGAAAAGATAATTCTTAAGTATAAAAAAATGAATGGTTGAGGTTGAGAGCGTTATCAAGTATTAACCGTATCAGGCAATTTGAAAGCTTACCTCCAATATTGCTGTTACGTGAATCGACAGCTGCCGAGACTAATCCACGTAATAATTTCATTTGAACGAAACGAAGTGATTTTCTTACCAATGCCGGCATCCGTCTGACCCGGCCTGCCTTGAGTTCAGCCGATGTGTGACGGTCTAATTGCATCGATTTGCAGGTCAGGGACGCAGTCAGAAACAAGCGCACGAATGATCGGTTCGTTACGTCGATGAAGGTCAGACATTCAGGTAATAAGATACGCCAAATAGCAGTTACTCAAGCAACTGGATATGATTTTGGAAACGGTCAGACGTTTCCGGTAGCATCCACTACCTTTCGTCAGTGACACTGACCTTCCAGGGACAGACATTAGCTCCTGTACTCAACCAACAGGCAGGAGATAGTTGACTCATCAGCATCAACTTGTCTTGACTTTGTTTTATCTTTGCTCCCTATTGGACTATCTAAAATTGTCTTATGTCATTTGTATATCAATTCATAGTTCGTGGTCAAAGACCTGCTGGTCTACAGATTTTACTCAGTATCACTGACGTAAGGTTTCCAAAATCATATCCAGTTGCTTGTCAATGAGTAACTGCTATGTCCCGTACAGGTTCGTTAGTGGGTGGCTCTAAGGGTGCAGTTGATTAACGCTCCGTGAATGCGATATAACGGTTACATCTTGAACTTTCTTGAAGCACGACGTGAAGAGATATACCAGAGGGGCATTTTTATATGGAGGGCAATCTGGTAAGCTCCAATTGGATTTTTCCTTCAATGTAATCACTCGCAAGGATAATATCTTTCTCGTCTATTCATTCATTGCTTGATACAATAAGTGCAGCCACACTTCAACTGATCGATACTGATCTCTCGGGCTTAGGATATTTGGAGAAGACCGTATCCTTCTAAGATTAGATTCCTTGCTAATAATACTGCACAAAAGGATAGCCTATAGCAGCTGAGTATAGCCTGTTTCCCTAACTTAGATAGAAAAGTAATGTGTTCTGATAATTGAAGAATGAAAAACACAGCATGTTGCAGGGAATGCCCTTGTTGATGACATAGCAAGGGGTGGAAGAGTGTGTTCTGACAAGAGATTGAAGAGAAAGTGTGTTGATGACAAGAGGTTGAAGAGAAAGGTAAAGCAAATCCTTCCAGTTCAGCTGATATCGGCTAAGACGGTACCATGCTTCAACGAGCAATCTAAGCAGTTCTGGAGACTTGATTGGGTCTTCCAAGCTTGCAATTTTGGTGGCATTTTCTTATGTTGTATTTAAGACTTTACCTCAATAACCCAATTTATAAAGCATAGAATAGAGGGCCACACAGCAGATTCAGGCGTGCTGGCGTTACCTTATATGCCCATGAAATGCTCAGTTGTGCGTGGGTCAACTACAGGTAACGTTAATAGGTTTTGGGAATGAATATGTTGGATTTGCATGCGTTCTTTATCGCTGACCACTGCATATCACCTGCCCTTTGCACATCAGCTGCCCTTCCACGTAACCATCGTTTTCCTTTATTTACCAAAGAAATAGAGCACCTGATGTTTGATGATGGAAAGCGGAAATTAATGACAATTTCCCTTGCTCAAAGGAACTAGGTCAGCCCTGTGGAGGATAGTTGGGTTCACCAGAATAGGTTATCGGCTGCGCCAACGATTTCCTTTAGGTAATCTTCTGACCCTACGACAAAGTAATTGGGCACGTTATGGAACTCGCTTTGTTAATCCAAGTGGTTATCAATATGGGTGGTCCCATACTTTATTCATAAAGGGCTGCCGAAAAAACTTTCTTTTAGAATGTGCACAAGAGTGACTTCTGGAAGTTTAGCGTATCACTTCGTATCTGTATTCTGTTGTGACCACTCAAATGACTTGAAGGGAATGGTCGCAATAGACAGGTGACCACTATCAACAGCAGTCTTAGTGCTCGAGTCAATGCGAATTGATGATAATCAAAAGGACCACCATTTGTCTCCTGTTTTACTTTATTGTTATGTTTTATTTGTGTCTTCTTTGGTGAGGTTTATTCTATTTTGGGTGATTCGATTTATGTTAACTTTGCGTTGATAAAAGAAGGACCACAATTTTCATGAAGACCTCATGCTGAGGTGGTCACATTTACTTTTTCTTTCCTAACCAATTTGCTGCATGGCGTACTGAATTGTAACTACAACAACAGTCTGACATTGTGTGCCCTCCGTTGTTGGTTATTTAGCTTATTTCGATATACAGCTTAGCCTAGCTCTATATAGCTTGAGTCAAATCACCTCACAAAACGATCCTATTCGGTGAATAATGGTGTTGTATTGATGGATCACGGTGGTCACAATGTGCCCGTTTATTCATCCAAACGAGAGGCAGTAGGAAAATGACTACTGGTCTTGAAAGATTGATTGTAATGATCAAACGTTAAACAGTAACCAGAAGCGGTGACTTGATTAAACCAGCTTCAATTTCATTTTACCAATGTATTGGAACACAGTTTAGCGAATGGTTCCAATGAATTGCCAAGTAGGAGACGCTGGTCCAATCCTGGGTTGGGACATCTCGTGTGATGCTGTACCCGTCTTTCGGAAGGGACGTAAAATGGGGGTCCCATGTTTGAGGAGTGGTCTGGATGACGTTAAAGAGGAAGGGCTACAAGGGGTACTTCCCTGTAAATAGAAATACCCTGCTACAGAAACAGCAGGGAAACTTGCTGACCTATGTGCCACTAGACACTACAAGGTTTTGAACGAATGTTGGGTCTGACGTAGTCGATTGAAGGACTTTGTTGAGACGCCGTTCACGTTCCTTTGAGATCTGCCATCATAATCTCATGATAAAATCACAGTTTTCTACTGTCAATGGCTCCATCAAATTCAAAGCAGCGAATCGGACCTACTCGGCCTCTCCTAATCCCCTAGTGGAAAACGGTGTTTCGATCCTAGGTGTTCCTAAGAACATTATTTTGTATGTAGGCATTCAAGATCACCGCAGGTAGCTGAAAAGTGGTTTAGAGTCTTGGCGTTCCTAGATCTTTGTATTGCATGTGAGCGCTGAGGTCGCAATAGCACGCTGAAAGGAGTCTTTAAAGGTTGGCGTTGTTAAGGTGATTATGTTGTATGTGTGGATTGAGGTTGAAACGTGATGTTAAAATTGGTCTCTGGAGTCTTGGAGGTCCTCAAATCATTATCTTGTACGTGAGAAAGAATGCGTAAAGCAGCTAGAGAAGGAGCATGAAACGTGGAGATAGGGAATCCAATCATCGTAAGAACCCGAGCGGAGGCTTTTGAAACCCTTTGATGTGTTGAGGTGTTGCACTTACCAAGCTGACCAACCTCAAGTGACCGCAAGGTTACTGCACTTTTGCTAGCTGGAAGTCTATATCTGCATCTGTATCTGTATCTATAAAGCCGGTATAACCGCCCTTTGGCGTAACACAAGCTTCGCAGGCACTCGGTGCGACAGCAGCTGATTATATTACACTAAGCTAGCGACCTGTCACGACTAATCTAGCCGTACATTCATTGTGTAGCAATGTAGCTTTTCAATCAAACTCCAAGACATTTCGAAGTTAACATCACCAGAACACTATCTTTTGCAATATGCAAAGATCGTTCGAGAGTTGTTGTGCTTTATGAAATAAGAGCGTAACACGGATTTTAAAGGTAAGGTTTTAAATTCTATTGCCTTCAATGCCTTTTGGAGAACGTGACGGTGGTAAGTAGCAAGTTTGATGGTGTTAAAAGCGTTTTAATGGCCTGCATTCATCAACCGATATCGTCAAGTGCTCGGTCAAATCACTCAGTCGCAGCGAGGCCGCCAACGTCCCGCAGCTTCAGAAGTGAAGCCCCCTCTCACTGGACCCGCGGCACGCTGGCGGCATCGCTGCGGCCGATCGAATTGACAAAGCACTAAGCGAATTTCATCGACAAAAAAACAAATCTTTTTAAGCTTTGTGTGTTTTGTTGTCATTTTGATCAAACTTGTATGTTTGAATGATATTCCCATTATAAAGTCAAGGGTAACACAAATCCAGTTTAGGACGCAGCGATGCCGCCAGCGTGCCGCGGGTCAAGTGAGAGGGGGGCTTGAGACACCCGCTTATGCTTCGGTCCCATTTCCGATCCGGGGCCCGGCCGGGCTGTTTGCGAAAACGATAAATAAAAAATGCATACTAAATGCACAATATATAGTTGGGGGTACTTTTTTTACCTTTTGTGTCTTTTGTTGTCTTCTATATCATATCTTTCATTCCCACAAGCTGCCCGGCCGGGCCCAGGATTGGAAATGGGGCCAAAGCATTATAAAGAGCCTGATCTCAGATAGAGAAACGACGGAGAACTGATTAAAACGTGACTGAGACGTTGCACATACAGAAGCTATAGTGCCACTTTGTTTCAAATATCATGTTATAGATCCTGTTAAAGAAAGTAAAAACGCATTCTTTCACAACCTGTGGGCATAAGAGCAGAGTATATAGTAGTGGCTGTAGTAGTATTACATGCACGTTCTCTTGAGTTGGGATCGGAATAGACATCGTCTGCAATCCTCCCGTATCCCCTTGTCTCCACACCTCTCCGCATTTGCATGTTTGGAGTATTAGACTTTCAGCGTTCCGAGCAGCAGGATACGGCCTAACATTCACTTTCATTTAGATACGCAGAGTCGTAACTAAACTTGAGTTTTTATCCGTCCAACCGTGACCATTCCGAAGGTCAAGTCTAATGGTGTTCCGGCTGAAATGATCTGGGTCGTTTTAGGAAAGAACGACGAGCATTACAATTTCCGGCGTGACAGATTGGGTATCATTCCTTTATCTGCCGGGGGTTGTATCGTGATCACCCTCCGTTACCTATTTGTACCAGGCAGCGCTTTTATCGATCGTCCTAAGCCCTCTGAAAGGTTTTGTCGTCTTCAAATAGTTACTCATGGCGTGGGCGTTTTCACTCCGCTCAAAACTTATGGTTTAAAAGCGTTAGGGAAAAGTGTAGCAATAGTTTGCCTCAAGGGTATATATTGATCAGTAACACGCATCTAAACCCATTTCGATAAGAACGAAGGTACAAGTGAAAGTGGGGTAAGTGGAAGCAAAACTTTATTTCCACTTGCACCACTATATATTGCACCATTAAAAATGCAACTAAACGTGGCCATTGACCAATAAGTCTGCAAAAACAAGATGTCATCACGTTTATTCGCGGGGTGGTGCTTTATCTTATTTCAATTCTAAATTCCACGCTGATTTTGTTTCACGTTCTACCTCACGTCAAGGAAATATCTAAGGCCATTGGCGAATGTCCGCCGCAATTAATTTGGTGCAGTCCATTGATACACTGTATATCCGCTTTTGCACCCACTCAGTTTAGTTATAAACAAATCTATCTTTTCGCAAACACTCACCGTAGGACGTACAAGGTCGTTAACGTTTCGGGGTTGAGCCTTGTTGGTTCAAGGGGAGTCAATATCACAAGTAGCTAGTACTTAGTCGGGCAAAAAGACCTTTATATAGTACTCAAACAGGAGACGCCAAAAAGGAAGTAGTCGTCTGGTTTATTATTGAGTATCAATACTACAGTCGGGACCTGTCGGCAGCCATATGGTATAACAATGACACGCTATCGACAGACGCTGACATGATACGAAAATGTTGCCTGGGGATGTATCACCTTCACACTTCAAAATTGATAAAAAAATCATAAGAGCAGGGTAAACTTTGTATGCTGCATGTAGTTTCAACATCATGCTGAGACTTTACAGTCTACGAGCACTTTTTGCTTTGATACGAAAGTTTTAAAGACTGCATATACTTTAATACCAGCACTAGTTCTGTACTAGTAAATCATTAGAACATAGCACACTTTCTGAATCAAAGTTGAACTGCAATTGTCAACACAAAAATTGGACTTACCCAAATTTTCGACTGATCAGCTCCAGTCTTTGTGAAGGAATGAGCAATCCACTGCTTCTGTGACGTCACGTTATGCAGATAGAACACGTAACTCAGTGAGCAGTTGATCATACGCTGCAGAAAGTCTATGGCGCCCCCGTCTCTAAAGAGGCCATCTACATCCGGGCTTTACAACCATCCCTCTCCTTGATAAAGACTGGAGCTGATCGAAAATTTGGGTAAGGCCAATTTTTGGTGTTGGCAATTGCGGTTCAACTTTGATTCAGAACGACCTCTACCAACTTTCAAGCATAGCAAACTTTGTATGCTGTATGCAGTTTCAACATACACTGAAACTTACCGCTAACGAGCCACTTTTTGCTATGAAACTTTATAGGGTACATTTTAACTGTATATACTTAAGTGCCAGCCCTAACGTTTTGCAGAAGTATATTAAATATCGTTAACGTTGTGAGACTAGTTCAGTTGTTAGATCGACTGGCGGAAAACATAAGATAAGATTCATCATCCCGTTTACAGTTCATCAGCCAGTACTTCCAGCATAGCTCACATGGTGCTGTTAAAGATAGTTTGCCTCTGATCAAGTAGACCGAACAATCTGATTTTCTCCGGGCTGACTCCGGCCTGTGGGCTTACTTGAGGACAATTACACGGAAAGTGGCGCTGTAGCGATGGCTGTACGTGCGTGGAGAAAACATCATTCAGGAGTAATGCAAAGTAGCCGCGACAAAAGTATCTAAATCCCATTCCACTAGACGGCGATCGCGCTGGGACATCACTGCAACCTAAATTTTGTGTAACCCTTGAGTTCATGATTAGAATATCATTCAGAATGTAAAAGTATGACTGTTAAGACAACAAAACACACAGAGCCCAAAGAGATCATTTTCTTATCTATGAGATTCATTGCGCGCTTTGGCCAGTCTTAGGTCGCAGCGAGGTCACCGCCCTAATAGAATGGGGGTATAAGACATCGTGTAAAATACATGACATCGTGTAAAACGCATGATATTCGTCCGCTTTGACTCAAATATGAGTTCCATTCCTTCCGAACGAAGTAAATGAACCAACAGCACGCGTTTGCCGAACATTAATCATCAAAGGTTCGAGTACTTTGTTCATGCTTCCTACAGCGCTTAAGATGTAAGGATGTCCTCTTCTGTCTAGACTGCAAATTGACTAGTGATATGATCTCAGGCGCTAACGTAATTCATGAATCATGGTGTTCTCACGACCATCCCGGAGACTTTGATACCAGAGGACATTATGGAAACAGGCATTAAGCGGCCCTACGAATGGATTTTAGTACCCGGTTCAGGATTTTACACCCATTGAGAGCACAGCTTCAATTTTGGTCATGGGTACTGTTATTCTGTTCTCCCTGATCTTGTGCCAAGCCCTGACGTGCCTAGAACATAGATGTCCTTTTCATATGAGGCCATGTTGATTTGATTACACGGGTAACATCCTCTGGGGACCCCAAAACTGATGCGAGCGTGCGAATAAAACAAAAGTATGGCAAAAAAAGTTGCCTTCATTATGAAATCTACGTGGCCAGTAAGGATGCACAAAACTAAACACACTGAGTGTATGGCATGGTATGCCGAAATATAGGTTCTTTATTTTTGTTCTTCCAAAACGTTTCCTTTGACTTTGGAGTTGACTTTGGCATTCTACGACATTAGTATCCGTTTTCCGAAATGTTTTTTTTTTGGTGCAATTTACAGCATGTATTCTCTCATTTTGTATCTGCTTTTTACGATTCATAGTATGGCCAAAAACGCTTTTCTTCTTTTGGAAACGGACGAAAGTTGATGCACGCGCAGATGTCATCGATCCATATAATCCAATCAACATGGCTTAAGCCGGTCGGCACGAGCTTTCTTTTGCCACGAATCGAGTAACCTCTTTAGATGCAGGCGGTGTAGCTAACATGGTGGCTTTACATCGCGTCTGGTGGGTTGGGTATCGGCTTTGGAAGGATTTGGACGAACCACTTATCATTTACTGGAATGAAAGATTGGCGAAAAGCAATCAACGCACGTCGTGAAGACTTTCACGCGTGGTGCTTCGCTTTCTTAACTGTTTTGCGAACTTAATATAGGAGATGCTTTTAGCTGATATGAAGTAATTCACGGCGCACAAGAAAGCAAACTTTTAAGTCAGAATTTTTTAAAGTCTTCCGACAAAATGCAACAATGTACAAGTCGAATTCAGGCAAATAGAAGTGAGCAACCTCAAGTCAACCCTACACAATCACGCCACATAAAGTTGGAATAAAGTTCTAAACGGGAACTATGCGTCTGCAGCGTCATTTCTGAAGATGTGGCGTGCGTGTGTATGGGTAACTTGAGATTGTTCACTGCTATTTATCTCAGGGCTCTAGCCATCTCGAATCTTTTTCCGTAAGCCTAGTTTCACGGAGTGGGGAGCGCTAGAGGCGACCTAGGGGTGTCCGGGCGCATGCCCCTGGAAATTTTGGATTTTCAAACCTCTAAAATGCAATTTCCCGCATCTTGAGAGGCAAATCATGCGTTTGAAAGTGGTTGTTGGCGGTCACTTTTATCGCCAATCGCCCAAAATATTTGCCTTTCAGAACACAGAAAATCGGTAGACTATGTTGTCACACGTTGCTGTTTACTTCTCACACGCTGTTTTACCTCTTTTCTCGTGTTTTCAGGTACGTCAGAGTTCACGCCCTCTCGCACCCTTCACAACGTCAAATAGTACAAGCACGCACAAAATTGAAGCAATCCGGATGAAAGTTTATTTTGCCTACAAGTCGAATGCAGAGTATACATGCAATGAAAGACAAGAGTTGCGTGCGACACACACACTCACGCACACACGCACGCACGCACGCACGCACACACACACGCACATACAAACACACGCACATACAAACACACACGCGCGCACGCGCACTCATGAATACATACATACGTACAGATTTGTCATCCCTAACCTGTTTCAGTGTCAGCCTCTCCCTTATTTCACTACTCTGTAATATCCTTTTCATTGCTCTTTATTCCCTCCTACCTATGGGATCCTAGGTAATCTACAATGACAATAACCATGTCTATCGTGGCGCCGAAAAGACTGGACTGGCTATATTGTTATGGGGTATGTATGTATCATAATATGGAGCCTTTTACGTGTACTTTATTTAGATTCACCACATCTGTGGAAAGATTGACATAACAGGTGACTATCACCTTTTCAAGACGTTAACCCAGACCAGACTGTAAGGTTTAGACCATCGCACACCGGGGCATGCCCCTACTCTTTTTCGAATGGTGTGGTGGGTTCTTTAACGTGCGCGGGGTGTATGGCATCATTTCCGTGTCAAAATTACGTACGTAAAAAACGTCACGTTTTGACGTTTATACGTGACGTATTGGGGGTCAATACGTCACGTATGAAAGGCCTACGTCACGTATGCCGGAACGTACGGATACGTGACATACATATGGTTTTGCAATTTCCGTGTCAAAATTACCTACATAAAAAAACGTACGATTTCTCGTCCAAACGTCACGTATAACAGGTCATACGTCACATAAGGCATATACGTCACGTACTAAACGTGACATACATATGTCGTGGCATTTTTAGATCAAAATATCGTATCTACGTAGACGTCACGTTTTGTGGTTATACGTTACGCACATAAATGGGTTATGTTAACGTAACGTTAACGTTAACGTAACGCATGTAGGCCCTTCAAGTTATTATAACAAACAACGTTAACATATAACGTAGTCGTAGTTATCATAACGCATTACGTTAACGTAACATAGTCATTTACGTTATCATAACGCAGAGCGCTAACGTAACGTACACTAGAGTGAACCTTTATAATAGGCGTGTTCTGTTTACGTCATTGGTTTATGTTGTGTATAACGTCTACGATAGACGCGTTCTGGTGACGTCATCAGTTTATGTTATGTACAACGTGTATGAGAGTCTTGTTCTTGTGACGTCATCAGTCTATGTTTTGTAAAAGCCGCAGCACACAATGTATTAGTGTGGGTACAAAGTAGTACCAAGGAGGTTTTCTATATAAAACCTCCTTGGTAGTACGGACACAATTTTTGATGCCTGGCTAGAATATCCTATGTGAGCATTAGCCAGATTTAAACTGTGCCGTGGGATATACTGTCTGAATTGATTAATTGAATTGTGAACCATTCTGTTCGTGTATATTCGAAAGTGCGCCATACTACGCGTCAACCCGTTCATTGAGTGAACTCAACAGATAGGCGATGCTCTTGTCGACTGTCCGCATCAAATCGTCGTCCAAATGCCCGAAGGTCGCGTACAGTATTCCTATCCTCTGCCTCGTATTCGCTCAGACTTGACCACAAGCCTTTTGCGAAATCCTTCGAGCGGCTCTTGAAATGTAAATCCTCCAGGGAACGGGGAACTTTCTAGTCCCGGCGCAGAGAATCGTAGTGGACCTCGGAGCGTGCACGTCCGACCCGACACTTGCCAACGCCATGAGGTCCCTTGTGTCCCTTCACGGGTGTCCCAAGCACGACTGTGAGCACTTGGAACCTGCCATGATCCTAGCGCGATGCCGGAAGCGGTGACCTTGAAGGACGAAGACGAACACGAGCTGGAAAAACTTGAAATTTTAGAGAGAACGGACAGCTGTGGCCGGTACACGCCCTGTGATCGCCGAGTGACTGTCGGCGGAAGTGGTCTGAGCGGAGATGCAGACGGGTCTGGGGGGGGACACGTGCTCAGGACCCGTATGTCGGGGGCGGAGCTTGACCACGGAGACGCCAGACTACGCGTCAACCCTTCCATGGTGATCAGCCATTGGTTGGAAATCAAGGTGGTCGTGAGCTCGCTGCTTGTGTGGATTACCGCCCAGCGGGCCGGGTGACAGTTTACAGTTCACCATACTTTCTGTAAAGACGCATTGCATTATCAGAATATGAATTCACATGAATGTTATAGCCGACTATGTCACTTGATGGATAAAATATGGGGAGGTATAGTAGAGCATTTGTCATCGATTGTGTAACTATTGTGACATTCGTCCCATTCTCATCCATTTGAAACCTGAAATTGTTGTCTGGCCTTGTTTGGATCTGAAATGTTTAGATTTATGTGGGTTAGGATATGGAGGGATCACTATGTACTTCTGTGGAATACTGCCATACGGAAGTAATGTTTTGGTCTGTATATTACAATGTAAAAGCAGTGATGGGCGATGGTTTTAATCCCATATATGACCGCGGCTACAAGTACCCGCGAGAACTAACAGACACAATAGCTGCCCGTACACATCGATTGTACTCGAAGATTCCCTCTCATGAACTTTCCAAGCCCCTTTGTGTCGATTTTGTAGACACTCTGGCAGATCACACAACAAGGTGGTCTTTATACAACCATCATACAATCACACCTTTTTGTCTCCAATTGGCTTATCACAATACAAACTAATGCACCTGGTGGTAGGGAGAGCGGCAAAAAAAAACCCGGGACATTTGATATAAAGGTCACTATCTTCTACTCTCCAAGCAGAGGTTAGTGGGGCAGATCGTCACCGTTTTATCATATGCCCCGTGGTTTTAGTTTGGATGGGGCTAGCGGACAGAAAACGGGGCATATATTATGATAAAACGGTGACGAGCTGCCTCACAAACCTCTGCTTGGAGAGTAGTAAGGGACAATTAGAGAACCCCGCGGCCGTCGCTCAGAAAAAAAAATGATCTTTCATTGCCTCCATTGCAGACTCCGTCCGGCCAAGGAGGTTGGTGAGGTTGTTTACTTTCAAGTTAAAGCTTTACTATTACATTTTTTTGTTATTGCTGGCCTTCTCGGTCTTCCCGGACAGCAATAAGAAGAAGAAAAATGTAATGGTAAAGCTTTAACTTAACAAAGAAAACAGCCGTAAGAGTCTGAAATGGAATCTTCTAGGAGCTCTTCACATCTGCTTTAAAGCCCAAGCATCTGCTTGGATCACAAATATCTGATGGATCCCAAACATCTGCTTGGAGCCACTACCATGTGCTTTTCTAGATAATTTTCCATTGCTCCCAAGCAGATCTATAGGTCCCAATTGCCCTCCTCACAGTTGAATTCAAATGCTTGGTTGTTGTGTGTCTAGCAATATGACAAATGTAGCTGTGGTATCTACGTAACTGGAGCTCTCTAGAACTTCTAAAGTAGAACTACACATGGACAGCCAGCCAATGTCTTTACTTATTACGGCCGTTACATGTACATGTACTTCTACTACCAAACAGAGCATGGGAAGCCAGTGTTGTCAATTATATTCCGGCTTACATGAAGGTAACTTCTCCATGTATAACTATATATCAATTCCTTATCTCTTGTCCCTACATTTCAAAAGTTCTTTAGCCAGGCCTCCACCGATGTGAACACCACGACAGTCAGTAGCAGACTGACCCTGGTAGTTTACGTTAGCCGAATTTATTGGGTGATTTTATAGTACAAGCTTCCTGGTCGGAGCTCCAAACACCTAATTGAGCAGAACGAGAAAGGCACAAGCCTCACTGAGAGCGCCAGCCCTTTTTAGCTTTCCACGTCCGCTCGCCACGACCCGCCACCTGGCTGGAAAAAAAGAGCTGACACTCAGCAAGGACAGCAAGCACTCAGGCTAGAAAGGCATATCTATATATAGAAAGCACATGTTAGTGGCTCCAAGTATATGTTTGAGCTCCAAGCAGACCCTATCTCCATAGCCGACCCCCTTCATACAGCTGACTCTATTTGGCCAATTTCTACTATTTTCCCAGCGACCCGACTGATAGAGAAACTTTTATTGTGAGAACATTTACAAGGCTCAACCATAAAACCTCCTTGGCTCAATCAAGGCGCGAACCTCCCACTGGGACGTGCGCGGGTGACTGGGTTTGTGCCAGAAATCGGTCATAAAAAGATTAGTAACTCGGACATTCGTACGGCTGTTAACATTACCACGCGCGAGGAGGGGAGGCGACAATACAAAAGGTCACTATTGAATAGAAATATTCCGCCCTGTTTGTTATCGCAGATCTTATAATTAGGTTGCAAAACATACTTCTTCTTCCAGTTTGATACGGTCTTCGCAACATATAGATCTGCTTGGAGATTATGGCACATCTATGATCTAGAAAAGAACATATTCCAAGCAGATGTTTGGGCTCCAAGCAGATGTTTGGGCTCCAAGCAGATGTTTGGGATCCAAGCAGATAGTTGGGATCAAAGCAGATGTTTGGGATCCAAGCAGATGCAGAGAGCTCCAGGGAGATCGATATTGGGTGAAAGATTAAGCCTCCATTGAAGACTCCTTCCGGCTATTTTCTTTTTCAAGTTTTACTATTACATTTTTCTTGTTGCTGTCCGGGATTAGGACCGGAAGGCCAACAATAAGAAAAAAAATGTAATGATAAAGCTATAACATGAAAAAGAAAACAGCCGGAAGGAGTCTGCAATGGAGGCTATGAAAGTTACGGCCGGGCTTCTCTTAGCATACTGCTCTGCAAACATAGGCTGGTGGAGAGTTTGTGACCTTTTTATCAAATGCCCCGTTTTTTTGCCCGCTCTCCCCACCAGGTGCAAGTTTGTGATATTTACTGGAGACAAAGAGGTGTGGTTCTCTGATGTTTTATGACAGGAAGATTGTAAAAAGACCACCATGTGTGGTCTGTCAGAGTGCCTAGCCGATCGATGGAAATATGTGGACGATTTAACACTCGGAGAAAACAGAAATGTGCGCAAACAGTCATACATTTATGATCAAGTGGATTCACTTGAAGTATGGTCCAACACTGCGCAACTTTAAACCCCTAAGAAATGTATGGTGCTGACTATGTCTTATGAAGAGCCCACCTCCCCCTCCACCCATAACTCTCGGGGGCAAACCCCTTCTGATCCCTTCTGGCAATGATCGCTGCCAAGTAAAGTGTTGGGAATCTGGTTTCAGTCTAATCTGAAATGGGACAAACAAGTCTGCGAGTTTACCAAGAAGGCCAACAAATTTATGTTTATGCTCCGGAGACTTAAGACGTTCGGTCTTTCGACGGCAGATCCTAGTGGAATACTGTGTACCCGTCTATTAGCCTCTACCAGTCTCTGCGGGTCGCTGGGAAAATAGTAGAAATTGGCCAAATAGAGTCAATTGTATGAATGGAGTCCGCTATCATGGAGAGAGGGTCCAATAGGCCGTAGCCGACTCCCTTCATATAATTGACTCTATTTAATTTCTACTCTTTTCCCAGCGACCCGCAAGGGCTCGTAGAGCCTGTTATAAAAGTACAGGGGAGTTGATACCGCCGTCCGTTACGAACAAAAACATTACTTCCGTGTGCCAGCATTTATAGATCAGCAGAGATTGTACTCGTATACAAAACTCCCTACCCTGGGAGACCAGGCACCGTATATCATTCCACAGAGGTACATAGTGATCCCTCCATATTCTACATAAATCTATATATTCCAGATCCAAACAAGGCCAGACAATAATAGATGAGAATGGGACGAACTTGCATCTGGTGGGGAGAGCGGGCCAAAAAACGGGGCATTTGATAAAAGATCATAAAAAGGTCACAATCTCCCCCACAAACTTTTGCTTGGAGATTAGTAAGAGACAGTCAAAGAAGCCCGGCCGTCACTCAGAAAAAATATATTTCACAGCCTCCATTGCAGACTCCTTCCGGCTGTTTTCTTTTTCATGTTATAGCTTTATCATTACATTTTTTTTCTTATTGTTGGCCTTCCGGTCCTAATCCCGGACAGCAACAAGAAAAATGTAATAGTAAAACTTGAAAAAGAAAATAGCCGGAAGGAGTCTTCAATGGAGGCTTAATCTTTCACCCAATATCGATCTCCCTGGAGCTCTCTGCATCTGCTTGGATCCCAAACATCTGCTTTGATCCCAACTATCTGCTTGGATCCCAAACATCTGCTTGGAGCCCAAACATCTGCTTGGAGCCCAAACATCTGCTTGGAATATGTTCTTTTCTAGATCATAGATGTGCCATAATCTCCAAGCAGATCTATATGTTGCGAAGACCGTATCAAACTGGAAGAAGAAGTATGTTTTGCAACCTAATTATAAGATCTGCGATAACAAACAGGGCGGAATATTTCTATTCAATAGTGACCTTTTGTATTGTCGCCTCCCCTCCTCGCGCGTGGTAATGTTAACAGCCGTACGAATGTCCGAGTTACTAATCTTTTTATGACCGATTTCTGGCACAAACCCAGTCACCCGCGCACGTCCCAGTGGGAGGTTCGCGCCTTGATTGAGCCAAGGAGGTTTTATGGTTGAGCCTTGTAAATGTTCTCACAATAAAAGTTTCTCTATCAGTCGGGTCGCTGGGAAAATAGTAGAAATTGGCCAAATAGAGTCAGCTGTATGAAGGGGGTCGGCTATGGAGATAGGGTCTGCTTGGAGCTCAAACATATACTTGGAGCCACTAACATGTGCTTTCTATATATAGATATGCCTTTCTAGCCTGAGTGCTTGCTGTCCTTGCTGAGTGTCAGCTCTTTTTTTCCAGCCAGGTGGCGGGTCGTGGCGAGCGGACGTGGAAAGCTAAAAAGGGCTGGCGCTCTCAGTGAGGCTTGTGCCTTTCTCGTTCTGCTCAATTAGGTGTTTGGAGCTCCGACCAGATGTAAAGGCTTAAAGCAGATGTTGGGACTCAAAGCAGATATTGGGACCTATAGATCTGCTTGGGAGCAATGGAAAATTATCTAGAAAAGCACATGGTAGTGGCTCCAAGCAGATGTTTGGGATCCATCAGATATTTGTGATCCAAGCAGATGCTTGGGCTTTAAAGCAGATGTGAAGAGCTCCTAGAAGATCGATATTGGTTGAAAGATCTAGCCTCCATTTCAGACTCTTACGGCTGTTTTCTTTGTTAAGTTAAAGCTTTACCATTACATTTTTCTTCTTCTTATTGCTGTCCGGGAAGACCGAGAAGGCCAGCAATAACAAAAAAATGTAATAGTAAAGCTTTAACTTGAAAGTAAACAACCTCACCAACCTCCTTGGCCGGACGGAGTCTGCAATGGAGGCAATGAAAGATCTTTTTTTTTCTGAGCGACGGCCGCGGGGTTCTCTAATTGTCCCTTACTACTCTCCAAGCAGTGGTTTGTGAGGCAGCTCGTCACCGTTTTATCATAATATATGCCCCGTTTTCTGTCCGCTAGCCCCATCCAAACTAAAACCACGGGGCATATGATAAAACGGTGACGATCTGCCCCACTAACCTCTGCTTGGAGAGTAGAAGATAGTGACCTTTATATCAAATGTCCCGGGTTTTTTTTTGCCGCTCTCCCTACCACCAGGTGCATTAGTTTGTATTGTGATAAGCCAATTGGAGACAAAAAGGTGTGATTGTATGATGGTTGTATAAAGACCACCTTGTTGTGTGATCTGCCAGAGTGTCTACAAAATCGACACAAAGGGGCTTGGAAAGTTCATGAGAGGGAATCTTCGAGTACAATCGATGTGTACGGGCAGCTATTGTGTCTGTTAGTTCTCGCGGGTACTTGTAGCCGCGGTCATATATGGGATTAAAACCATCGCCCATCACTGCTTTTACATTGTAATATACAGACCAAAACATTACTTCCGTATGGCAGTATTCCACAGAAGTACATAGTGATCCCTCCATATCCTAACCCACATAAATCTAAACATTTCAGATCCAAACAAGGCCAGACAACAATTTCAGGTTTCAAATGGATGAGAATGGGACGAATGTCACAATAGTTACACAATCGATGACAAATGCTCTACTATACCTCCCCATATTTTATCCATCAAGTGACATAGTCGGCTATAACATTCATGTAAATTCATATTCTGATAATGCAATGTGTCTTTACAGAAAGTATGGTGAACTGTAAACTGTCACCCGGCCCGCTGGGCGGTAATCCACACAAGCAGCGAGCTCACGACCACCTTGATTTCCAACCAATGGCTGATCACCATGGAAGGGTTGACGCGTAGTCTGGCGTCTCCGTGGTCAAGCTCCGCCCCCGACATACGGGTCCTGAGCACGTGTCCCCCCCCAGACCCGTCTGCATCTCCGCTCAGACCACTTCCGCCGACAGTCACTCGGCGATCACAGGGCGTGTACCGGCCACAGCTGTCCGTTCTCTCTAAAATTTCAAGTTTTTCCAGCTCGTGTTCGTCTTCGTCCTTCAAGGTCACCGCTTCCGGCATCGCGCTAGGATCATGGCAGGTTCCAAGTACTCACAGTCGTGCTTGTACTCTACCCGTGAAGGGACACAAGGGACCTCATGGCGTTGGCAAGTGTCGGGTCGGACGTGCACGCTCCGAGGTCCACTACGATTCTCTGCGCCGGGACTAGAAAGTTCCCCGTTCCCTGGAGGATTTACATTTCAAGAGCCGCTCGAAGGATTTCGCAAAAGGCTTGTGGTCAAGTCTGAGCGAATACGAGGCAGAGGATAGGAATACTGTACGCGACCTTCGGGCATTTGGACGACGATTTGATGCGGACAGTCGACAAGAGCATCGCCTATCTGTTGAGTTCACTCAATGAACGGGTTGACGCGTAGTATGGCGCACTTTCGAATATACACGAACAGAATGGTTCACAATTCAATTAATCAATTCAGACAGTATATCCCACGGCACAGTTTAAATCTGGCTAATGCTCACATAGGATATTCTAGCCAGGCATAAAAAATTGTGTCCGTACTACCAAGGAGGTTTTATATAGAAAACCTCCTTGGTACTACTTTGTACCCACACTAATACATTGTGTGCTGCGGCTTTTACAAAACACAGACTGATGACGTCACAAGAACAAGTCTATCATACACGTTGTACATAACATAAACTGATGACGTCACCAGAACGCGTCTATCGTAGACGTTATACACAACATAAACCAATGACGTAAACAGAACACGCCTATTATAAAGGTTCACTCTAGTGTACGTTACGTTAGCGCTCTGCGTTATGATAACGTAAATGACTATGTTACGTTAACGTAATGCGTTATGATAACTACGACTACGTTATATGTTAACGTTGTTTGTTATAATAACTTGAAGGGCCTACATGCGTTACGTTAACGTTAACGTTACGTTAACATAACCCATTTATGTGCGTAACGTATAACCACAAAACGTGACGTCTACGTAGATACGATATTTTGATCTAAAAATGCCACGACATATGTATGTCACGTTTAGTACGTGACGTATATGCCTTATGTGACGTATGACCTGTTATACGTGACGTTTGGACGAGAAATCGTACGTTTTTTTTATGTAGGTAATTTTGACACGGAAATTGCAAAACCATATGTATGTCACGTATCCGTACGTTCCGGCATACGTGACGTAGGCCTTTCATACGTGACGTATTGACCCCCAATACGTCACGTATAAACGTCAAAACGTGACGTTTTTTACGTACGTAATTTTGACACGGAAATGATGCCATACGGGGTGTGGCTCTCCCCAAACACGGGACCTCCATTTAATGTCCTATCCGAGGGACGTCCCTAACCGAAGCTGAGTGAAGTGAGGAAATTTGTGTTAAGTGCCTTTCCCAAGGGCACAACGTCCGGGCGCATGTCCAGACATGTCTGAGGGTAAGCCGGGTTCGAACTCGGTTTCCCTTGTTTGACGGCCGAATGTTATAGCCGTTACGCCACACGACGCCACTCGTTGATAGCTGCCCTTGAATTCGAAGGATATTCATTTTCACTGCTGTCAATTCTCTGGTGGGTGAGATACGTGTTTAATTCACCATCCTCGGAAACCGTACGTATGGATGTCTGAAAGCATTTCCACACTTATAATTATGTCATTAAGTCGACAAGCTGCCTGCACGTACGCTTTGTACAGAAAGGTATAATTCCCATTCAGTAAGCTATGTCTTTCATTTCAAGGGACTAGACATTTTCTAGGGGCTGTAATGAATATGCTTAGTTCACCAACTTTATAAATTGCATTAAAACTTGAAATCCCGTCAGCATTTCCAATTAGCGCTCGGGCTTAGCTTTGGACTAAAGTTACATATTAAAGTACTAGGTAATTACAAACCTCCTGGTGCAAGGATAAACTTTTAAAATCATCTCAATTTACGGGTAGGGTCTGGAGCTACATTCGATAAAGCACCTTTCATCAAACAATTCCCTTATCGGGATTTTTGTTCAGGGATTAGCTATACTTGACGCTTAAATGCTGGTGTATTTGATCTAAATGTTAGCTACGTGCCGTACCTCACGTAATTCCGTGATAACTTGAGAAATGTCCACCCTCTCTCTACACCCATACGGCAGCTATTTTCCCATTAAGTTAGGAAACAGCTATTATTCCGAAAATACCGGAGTCTAATTCCGTGCTATTCGACGCTTGGAACGGGGAGATAACAGTAAGAATGGAGAGACTGCCTTCCTCCCTTCTAAGAGACATTCTTACGTCTCTAAGGATGATGCCTTGGCGCCAACCAGTCGTTAAAGACACCTCGCACCATTAGATCATGCTTTCAAATGTGCGGCTAGGCTCTTTCATGGCTCTTGGGACAGTTTTGTTAATAATTTGACGCACGTGGTTCCTGTTACTAAACGCTAACAACATCCTTTTTTTCTTACGAAGTATAATTTCTGCCTGCAGTTGTGTTTTTGAATGTCACTTGCATCCAGGGGGAGGGGTAACGTCTGAGCTTCAACTTCTAATTACGTTCAACTTTCCTGTCAACGTGCGTCACAGTTCAGGGCCTACGTCAGAGCAAGTGAGTGTGCATATGAGCCCTATCACACTTGGTGCAAGTAAAGTTTGCGGGGAAGAAGTTGTCCATCCAAGTTATGGAACCAAATAAATTACTTCTTCGGTTGCAAACTTTACCTAAACCAAAAACATATTAATACGCAACTCATGCAGATTTGTGTGTACGTACAAGTGTCAGCTGTGGTTATAATATATGGCGTGGTTTGCAGTTTGACTACCATCCACACCACGACCATTGCTGACTTACTCCCAACCGCCAGATAACCCATTTTAGACATCCGGTCTACAGTTGAATGTTTTAAACATATGCATCTTAGAATATTTGGCTGGCGCAGCCGTCACCGGTTACCAACCGCACTGACCAGCTGCCAACCACAGCCGACCTTGTCCCAATCCACTCCCGACTATGGTTGGGGGAGGGTTGGCAGGCCATGCTCGGCTATGTGTAATGCTTTGGTCCCAATTGCGAAAAGGTTCCCCGCCGGGCAGTTGACGGGCTGTTTTTGTTTTGTTTTGTGTGTACTTTTGGGTGTGACCCCTACGTAGCCTTGTGGGACACCCTGCGGTTACCGGGCTATTTGGGGGCAAGGCCGGGCCCCGGAGTGACTTAAACTCGGACTTAAGTTCAACTCAGGACCCGGTGACAAATAGACGCCGTATGCTAATTGCGCGAACACCGAGAGGTATCCTCCCGGTACCCGGCAGTCCACCGGGACAAATTTGTGGCTTCGGTTCCCGACCGGGACTACACCCCCTGTGGGCACCGCTGCAAATGTGACCGAAGCAGAACCCGGGCTTAACAGGGCCTTAACAGTGATGCTTGTTCCGGAATTGTCTACCTACCGAGGTCGCTGCGGAAGGCTCCATACGGCGTCAAATCCTTTTTATAGCTCTAACGAAATCCGGGGTATCATAATTAAGGGTTTTGTTTCAGATGTATGCGTCAGTGATCCTGTCTTAAATGTTGCAAACGAAAGTCCTGGCCTGGTGACGTTCATCACGATAGTTTTACAACAGAATTTTGCATTTTTTGAAGATGTGCTTTTTTTCGTTTGACACAAGCTAATTATCCTGTCCTTCAGATAACAGACATATGTCCCTGAACACTCCCGTTGATAAAAACATGGCGCCAGTAAAGGTTGTGTTTACTCCAGTGGGAAGGAGATGCAGTTATCAATATTCAATTAGTCGACCTGTGTGATTACTTGATGATTGGCTAGAGGGAGCGATTTACATTAAGACTATAATTACATCGTATTGCAATTGGGAATGGGGAAATCATAACGCCATATTGCTCACTCATAGCAACTAGCATTGAGTGCCTCTATTTTTACCTTCGTTTTGTTTTCGGTTTTGCTATGTGGAAGTGTAAACAGCATAAGTCAAGAAGCTGTGGATGGATCGTCATGATATTTGGTAGTTTAGTAGGTGTTGGGGATATAAAAGCAAATTCGATATGGGCACCGTAGCGGCCTCCTGTGGTACTGCAGGGAAACTTGTGTGTAGGTGTGTGTTTGTATGTATGTAAACAGCATAACTTGGGAAGCTGTTCCCTATGGTACTGCAGCAGAATTTCTGGGTTTGAGGTCTCGTGTTCTGGAAGTGTGGGGTCGTCATTCGTAAGCAGTGGATAGCTCTTGGGGCAGGGAATTAGTGGTGCAAGTTTGGGCCTCCTATCGACTGTGGGCCTTTTTGTTGAAAACGTTGGCATGGGAGATTACAACTCAAGCAGGGATCGATAGATTTTTTCTGGTTTTTGGCATCAAGGTACCTTTGGTGATGATTAAGATGATGGAATGCAATTTAATACATGATTAACATAATTAAATGAGAAAACGTAAATTCCATTACAAGGTAGTAGTCGACCTATATTCGAGGACACCAGCTGTCTGAGGGGAGGGGGTGCAGGAAAGGGGGTGTAAAATTGACGAGAACGTCAAAAATGAAAGCCCTACCACCAGTCCACTTTTTAATGAGAAAACCGTGTGTATATGTATATTGTGTGACAGGTCCGATGGTTTGGGAACCACTGGAGGGTCAAACAGGCTTTGCTGCATGATTCTGACAACGCGATACCCTTGCGAATATTATGTCCCATCTTCCGACATGCAGCGCACGCTTGTACAGTCAGAGACATTGCGTCAGGACAGAGCTTACAAAAACACGGACCGTAAGCCGCTTCTTAAGACATCATTTGCAAAATGTCCCAAGCGCTGATCACGTGGCTGTAGAGACAAAGTGCTCAATGCTACTCAAGTCCAGGCAAAGCGATGTACACCTTATCTCGTAAAATTCTATGCTCTTTCTGCTTTGTACCTTTTCATGGCATATATTACTGACGCCAACACAGTCTGGGACACTTTGCCGGAATAGGGCATACAGCAGATCCGGAGGAAGTAAGATCGGGACGGTTAAGTCCCCCTCTCTGGACCCGCGGCACGCTGGCAGCGTCGCTGCGGCCGATCGAATTGACAAAGCACTCAGCGAATTTCATCGACAAAAAACGAATCTTTTTAAGCTTTGTGTGTTTTGCTGTCTTTTTGGTCATACTTGTACCTTTTGAATTATATGCCCATTATTAAGTCAAGGGTAACACAAATCCAGTTTAGGACGCAGCGACGCCGCCAGCGTGAGTCCAGTGAGAGGGGGCTTAAGCCATGGCTTAGAACACCATCAACTGAAGCTCCCTCGTGGTTAGGACGGAGGGGGGTAATAGATAAAGTGCATAAATCAGTAGCATACCGCCCTGAAAACTATACAAGGCCCATGAGCCGAATAAAGTTGCCACGCTGTATTATTTAGATACAAGTTCAATGACACGGCAGTTTGTCCTTCTGGCTACCTACTTCACTGTGGTAACGTATTCTTTTGGGTTTTGTACAGTACAGTACAGTGTATGCTATATTTCATGATCATCAGTCGACGTGCTTACGCACCGTCTGCTTACGCACCCTTGTGGGGTGACATACCCTTTCGTCGGGTGATACAAGACGGGGATGCGCCTGATCTCCCGTCCGGGTGAATGATGTAAATCACCTTATGGCTGATACGAGACGGAGGTTCGCCAGGCCTCCATTCGGGTGATTTATTTCGAGCGGTATAATACTCGTAAGATATTATATCCCTCCGTCCTAACCGCAAGGGGGCTTGGGTTAATGGTGTTCTAAAGGTCCCCATCCCACTGAATTTAAGCTTAATTGAATCTGTGTAATCCTTGTCTTCATAATGGGAATATCATTCAAAATTAAAAGGACAGAAAAGACAACAAAACACACAAAGCGTAATAAATTCGTTTTTTACCTTCGTCGAGAAGTTTATGTTTTCGTCAGCATTTGTGTGTGTGTCCTTACGTCTGTGAACACGATAACTCAAGAATGCCTGTATAGATTGTCTTCATACTTGGTATATGGGTAGGTTTTCTTAAGACCTCGAAATGATCAGATCCCCCCCGCCCAGAGCGGCTTACTATGGAACTGCAGCGGAACTTCCTGTTTTGATATCTCGTGTTCTGAAAATGCTATGGTCGTGATTTTATAGTGGCAGATAGCTCATGGTAGGGAGAGTAAGTCGTGTAGGTTTGGGCCCCCTGGATGTTTTTAAAACTGCAGGAGCCGATTTCGTTTCAAACTTTGAAAGAGAATAACTCAAGAAGGGGTTGACGGATCGTCATGACATTTGGTATGTAGATAGCCTAAGTGATGGTTGACAAAGTCATATGCTAATTGCGCAAATCAGGAGCTAACTTGCATAATTGATGATTTCCAGGGTCATTAGTTCGAGGAATCGTATTGCCGCCCGTGGACCCGATAAGCTAAAAAGCGCTCCCAAAAAATAAACGCCGGCGCAGCCCAGAAAGCATGCAAAGGAGGATAAGTGGAATGGAGGTATGAGATTTAGCAGTGGCTCCCCCGGGCGCTACATCGGATCCTGTACAAGCGTCAGTGACACATTGTAGGACCTACCATTATTATCATGGTGTTTTGAAGAAATAGGACCAACGCACATAATCGGACATGCTGGGATGGTTTACTCGTCGTATAATTTACTACAAAGGCAAGCCCCATCTACATCTATCCATCTGTCTGTTGTGCTGAACATACACTAGTATATCTTTATTTCCCCCGTTTGTTGACAAAGAATTCGCTAATAAATCGCGGAGAAAGCCTCATTATGCCATGTCGATGACATTACCGCCATCCTCTCTGCTGTAGTTAACGGCTATATCATGGACATTATCGTAAATGATGGGAAATAAAAAAATGGGGTCAATATCTGGCCATTTCTCACTTGGCTGTAAAAACGGTGATTTAGTTGACAGCAGTGTTGTGTTCCTTTCCTGCAGAGCAAGACATTATTTACCAATCAATAGTCCAACTTTGTATAACATATTTAGCTGTGTACAAAAGTATTGAACTAATGTGTCTATTGTTAATCATTTTGTTAATTCCTCTACTACTACTAAGGTCACATTTTCAAACCTGCGCCCGGCCGGGCTGTTTGCTTGAACGATAACTGAATAATCCATATCAAGAATATACACACTGATGCTCATGGTTAAATTTTGCAACTTTTTGTGTTTTGTTGTCTTTTATATCATAACGTTTCTTTTCGTTCCCGCAAACTGCCGGCCGGGCCCCGTGTCAGGAATTGTGACCTTAGCATAAGTGATTTGTCGCTGACTGGTTTAAACGGCCAATTTGGACATCGGTAATAACCTTAGATTTCTTTAATTCTAAGTTTCCATCAAGTTACACGTTGCTTTTCTGTGATGTCTCTACCAGACTAACTACGCCGGCTATAAGGAGAATAATTGTCAGGAGAGTTTGGCCACCATAGGTTTTCATTTGCATGCGCAGGGAGAGATGTTACCCTTCCCACAGGCTGACTCTCCTGGCCAATTATAACCTTTTTTGCTTATAACCTAATTCTACGATCCGTAACCCCCGTAGGAAGGCCTGGTGGAGGTTGGAGTCAAAGGAGACCACGCTTGGTGTGCCACTGGCGCGACGCCAGTCGACATCGCCCTGGCATCGTTTGCGGAGGCTGACTTCATGACATCGTTATCCTGGACAAACCTCCAAATGTCGGTCTAGATGTATCTCACGATCATGAGCCACAAATATTGCAATGGCCTGATGACATTTTATCGTCGGTATTTTGAGGCGATAGATTTTTGGCGACTATCCTAAAAGCTCGGCTACCTTATGTGTGCATTGCCAGAAGACAGACTGTTTGCGATGGCTATACTGATCATGATATACCACATGACACACAAAAAACAACGTATACATTCATAAATATTTCTGAACATTCTTGAACATTCATTAACATGTATGAATATCCATGAACATTCATGGCATTCGCGGCAACCTGGCCAAGATTCAACGTCTGAAGATCGTTGCCATGGTAACGATCGAGGTCCATGCCCGTGCTGTGATTGAGAAGCTGATCAAGTCAGGTGTCAGCAATGTCACCGCTTTCGAGTGGCTCATGGCAGCTCCGAGTCTACTGGGACAAGATAATGCAACAACCTTTCAGTTTTTGGAGATTTCATTTTGTGTTACAACTGTACGTATAAAATTGAGTGTTCTTGGTGGTCTTAGGTTTGCAGTTCTTACAATAGTAGCGCTACAGTCACACAATGGAAATCGATTAAAATATTGAAATGACGCATTCACAAATTACATCTTCGCCAAGATTAAGGTTTGTTTGATTAATGAGAGCACATCACGGGGAGAGGAGGTTGGGGAAATGATTTGATGTTAGAATAAAATGATGCAATCATTTCTTGAAGCGCGCCACGATTACAGTTTGTGTGATGAACGAGAGTACGTCACTCGGAGAGAGGGGAAAGATTCATCTTTCCAAATCCCTTGGTAAGAGGAGGCGATTATCAATCTTCTAGGACGTGTCGGAAGGGAAGGTCGTCATAGTTTCGTAGCTCACCCGTTTTTGCCAGAACAGCTTGGTCTCCCCCCCCCCCCCCCCCCCAAGACATTATTACCAAGTACGTGACGGTGGGAAGGCGGTCTTGTGGCTGGGGTTGTTTATTTAGAATCTAAAAGTTCTGGGTTCAAATCCCTAGCAGGTCCCAAATGGTATGCCCTTGGGAAAGGCACTTCACCTATTAGTACTCGACTCAAGTAAAGATGAGTGCCTAGGTTCGGTTAGGGACGTCCTCTCGGGTGGGACGTAAAGCCACAGGCCGGTGTTTGAGGAGAGCTACACATCGAGCACGTTAAAAAAACCCACCACACTTATCTTAAAGAGATGGGCTCCTTCCCGATGTGAGTAGAGGACACCTTTATAGCACGCGGTCTTAAGCGGTTTGCCTATGAGATCGCTTTTGATCTATGGGACTGGCGTTTGAATGAATGAATGAATGAATGAATGGTTTTTATTTGATCATTGTGATCGCAAATGGGAAGTACCTCGCAGCCATAGGCTGAATTGCGTACTTTTCACATTGTTTTTAAAAACTAGAGACATTAGGCAATATATATCGATTACAATAACATAATCGTTCCTATTTAACAATAAATGCGTTCTAAAAATCGCGGATAAACACTACCTTAAAACAGGTAGGTTGGAGACGGATACGTCGGAATTTTAGAATACAAACATATTTATCATATATATATACTAAGTAAGTGTCAATCATAATCAGTACCCTTCATGACCACCGTTTAGAAGGGTGGTCATGAAGGGTATCGGACTGTTCTGGTATCTTTTTGTCCTTGCTCTTGTGGTGGCCAGGAGGTGTTTGTTTCGGGTGTCTCTTAAGCTGATTTCGCCCCGGGTAGGTGGGAACCAGTCCCTGAATGTCTCGGACTCTATCAGTCTCTTAGCAAAGTTGAGGCATAGGTCACGACGCCGGGCGTCTAGAGTAGGCAGGTCCAAAGTGCTGCACGCCTCCATGTAGGAGGTATACGCAGGGCCAAGTATGATCCGACAGGCTCTTCTCTGGAGGGTTTCGATCCTGGCGCGTTGTGCTGCTGTTAGTCCGGCATGCCATGCGGGGTTTCTTTTGTGGAAGATAATGTGAAGTTCTAACAAGAATTGACAGGCGACGCTTTTGACCCACTAACATGGATACATGGATACCTGTCTTCTTTCCTCCCTCCCATATGAAATGTGATAACATTATCTGAATTAGCTAGGCCTAGGGTCTGTTCATTTGGTGCCAGCTGTGTATCTGACACTCTAGTTTCTTGAACACTAGTAACTATTCTGCAGGGGTACGATTATACAATACATTACATACAGTGAATGGTTTCTATCATAGCTTATGAATTAGTTAGCAGTGTTGTCAGCAGTGAGATTTAAAGAGACGCTGTTTTCAAAGAAACAAACAAACAAACAAACAAACAAACAAAAGGAAGGTTGAACAAAACTTAACACGCAGAGTATGGTGTACAGAAATATATATTCTTCATTTCTGTTTTCAAAACTTCTTCTTTGCCACAAAACACACAAAAACTCACAACCACCCCTGTAACATGAGAGGCATATCCACCTACATACTCAGCTATAATAACTCTTAATGAAAACACGTACATTAAACGGAATTCTTTTGACCTTTGCGTACCGAGAAAGAAGGCGCGACACGTTAGCTCTCAGGTAAGCACTCAACTCGTAGTCTCCATTCCACCATATACCAATGGTGGTAAGTACCAGGGTAAGTCTGGTTGCAACCATTACCAGACTTACCCGGCATTTACCACCATTCATGGTAAATCCCGATTTTCGTGCGGCGTGAGTTTCTACCATGATGAATATATCAATGTACTGACCGTACTTTCGAGAGCATTTTTTTAACAAGTTTCTGCAACATAACATACTTCTGCATGCAAAACGGCCTGAAACTTGAATCTGCTAATGTCCTGGGTTGACCAAGGCATGCCTGTCTTTTGTATACTAGTGAATTGGGGAAGTTAGTTTGAATATGGATTGGCAGTTAGAAGCACAAACACGATAAAAGTTGATCGGCTTTTGCATGACCAGGCAGACATGTACTCATGGTGGTTAAAGATGACATTCGCTCTCTATTCATGGTGTCATTTAGCCCTATCCAGACTGGGGTTTTTTGGTATATCTGGGACGGGGGGGGGGGGGGCTGATTCGGCCCCCCCTCATAATTTCCGAACGGTATGATGTATCATCACCAAATTTGCAGGGAGTGATATTCACGTCAATTTTTATAATTCCTGTAATTTTGGTGACGTTATGACGTAATATGACGTAATTATGACGTCATCGATGTGATTTTATTGGATAAATAGGGAATTCCCGTAATATATAAAGAAATTAAACAAAACGGTTTGTATTATTCATTTTAAGGTATGCAAAGGCATACAAAGTCAATGGTAAGTACGTTGACGTCAAAATGACGTCATTAAATGACGTCACGTGTTGTTAGCGATCCCTTGGGATCCGCCATCTTGGATCCGCCATTTTAAAATTTTTAAAAATCCTTTTTTTCCACTTATGACCCCAAAAGACACTGAAAATAGACTAAAAACGTTACTCTAATTGTTTCTGATAGAGAAAATGTCAGATATTGACGATTTTAAGGGCGAAAAAGTTTTCTCTGATACCTGAAATAGTGATATAGTCCGCCATCTTGGATTTTGGCTGATTACGTCATCAAATTAGCATAAATTATGAATATTAAATCAGCAAAGTTACATCTAATTACATGTTATGTTATACATCTAGGAAAACTAGTGTAGTTGTGCAAGAAAACCCGAGAAATATCATTGTTTTCAAAAAATTAATGATTTTTGCATAAAATGCCAGTCAGAAACACGTTGCCATGGCAACATGAAAAAATAATAAACTTAAACCATTATTGTAAAATTGTTGCCAACAAAATTTTAGGAAAAGTCACCAAGTTTGGTTGTCCTAGCATACATCGTTCGGCAGAAATACGATGTCAAAGTTGGCGCGGGCACTTTTAGCCCCCCCCCCCCCCCCCCCAGTCTGGATAGGGTTAAAGGTACTTTTTTCTGCTTTACCTGCAAATAAAGCAGATTCCGTCTTTTGAAGATAAAGAGGTGCGTTTTTTTCGTCTCGTGACGATCATCAGAAGTGTTTGCGTGTGTCGTGGGAATGTTTAGATAAAATCCGCACTATCATATTTCCGTGGGCAATGTTTTCTCTGTATTCCTGTTTAATAACAAAGGAAAATATACGTGGCAGGTCGGATTTTGTAAATGTCTAGCGAAACGTTTGTTTTTGCTTCCCCCACATGACTTCCGATATCCAGCAGTCAGCTGAGGTTGCATTGTAAATCTTGGTGTAGCCGATCTAGGTCCAGGGCGGGCTCAGTAACACTGGAAAGCATTTAAAAAACAATTTCTTCAACAGACAGGAATATATTTTCTTAAGAGTACAGAAATACTACTAAAGATGACAACAACAGCCGAAATCACCAGTCCGCAGTCTGTAGAAGACATCGCACCCTGCTGGGTGCAGCAGGTACTGCAGAAGGACCTCCCAGGCATCACCATAGCGGAAGTTGATGTCAAGGGATCCATCAGCCAAGGAGAGGGGTTCGTGAGTAACATCATCGCTTTTGATGCCGTGGGGACCAGGAGTGGTGCAAGTCAGCGCTACAGTCTTGTCGCTAAACTGACTGATTTCAAGCAGCCGTGGTCAGACGACTATCAAATCAAAATCGAGACGATTGAAGTCAATTTCTATCTCCACGCGGTCCTCGATCTCCTTTCTGTGGCAATGCCGAGCACTGGGCGCAAATCTAAGGCGGGGAAGGAAGATGACGAAAATAACCCTGCTCCTGATTTCTTATTCTTCCCAAAATGCTACTTTGCCTCCACCGATCCGAGCTCCATGGTGTCCGTCAGGGTTATGGAGAACCTGAAAACTCAGGGGTTCTCCATCAAAGCCAACAGCCAACCGCTGAGCCGTGAGGAGATGATGCTAGTAGTCGGGATCCTGGCGCAGTTGCACGGCCTGTCACATCGGCTGGAAATCCGCTCGGGCGTCCCTCTTCCCGAGAAGTACGACTGGATGATGACTGCCTCAGATATTACAGCTACAGCTGCGATGGACGTACTGACCTACGAATATCAGAACAACGTGAGGCAATTCTCCGCAGCTTTTCCTGACCAGCTTGTAGCTCGTTTGGAGAAGTTACTCCCCAACTTGCAGGACACGAGGATTAAGGTGCTTTGCATGCAGATTGTTGGGTCAATAACATCATGATTAAGGTGAGACTTTTTGTTCAAATTCAACATTATGGGGGTCATAATCAAGATTTCTTGTTATATTTCTGTTGTTGTCGTATTGTGATCTTAGAGCCCATCGACCGTTCCTTAACAGAGACGGGGGCCGACACCGACTGCCGGGAACCTTTGACCCGTTGCGACGTCACACTTTGGTTCAGGTCACGTGACATAGGCTTCGGGCATTTCAACTCGAGAAAGGTCAGAGAACTGACCGAAAGCGCTTACCATTGTGAATACGGAACTACCGTGTAAAATCCTTACTACGATCGATTTGTGTTGCCGCTTTTCGCCCAAACAAAGTACGCTGGAGACGTGCCCACTGAAGTAAGGCTGGTGGACTGGCAAACCCCCGCTTACATGCCGCCAACCTACGACCTTTCTCGCCTGTTTGTTTGTGACGCGAGTTGGGACATCTTCCACAACCACAGAGACGCCATCCTGGCCCACTATCACCAACAACTGCAGGAGACACTGGGTCCAAACGGTACGCTGTGAATACCCACACAATCATTGTACGAAAGTCCACAATAAAACATTAAGATTGGATGCTATACGTTATCTTTATTACCTCCGTGAAGAACGTTTACCTCCGTCGGGGGTACTGTTTCTGCATTGAGTTTGTCTGTTTGCACCTATAACTCAAGATACTTTTGATGGATTTGTTTGAATTTTGGTATGTTCTGTCCCGATGTCCCATTGTTGGCATCGTGGTGCCGATGAAACATGGCGACTTGGGGCACTGTATCATTATTTTTAGGTACTGCAAAATTATAGACCGACACTACCATCTAGCACAGCCCATTAAACAGCCGTTGCTTGCCCAATGGAATCCTGTGTTATTCAAGCTCTCGTGTCGTTTTTGTTGTTGTTGCATCCTTGTAATGACATTCATGTCACCAAACGAAAAAGGAAATATCGATGTGTGGCTGTGACATCATACGATAGGCCTGAAGTTCTAACGGAAAATACATTCTTCTAGAATCTTCGGTTCTACAGAGCTACACACTGGAACAGTTGACGGCAGACTTCAAAACCGACTGTCTGTATGGGGTGATCAACCGATTTAGATTCATAGGCTTGGGGACCGTGCCTGCAGATCCAGATCTCCTGAGGATG
This sequence comes from Branchiostoma lanceolatum, assembly GCF_035083965.1. NCBI lineage: Eukaryota > Metazoa > Chordata > Leptocardii > Amphioxiformes > Branchiostomatidae > Branchiostoma > Branchiostoma lanceolatum. The sequence goes on along the minus strand of NC_089723.1, from coordinate 21,308,655 downwards.
ATCCAGAAGATCTTGGAATGGGGCGTCATCTAGAAGGTCACATCTGAGTAACAGCAGATGGTAGTCTCTCAACAGTCAGCGCTTGTATTCGCTTGTTTGTTAGAGAAAGAAGAGCCACTTCTTTTGTCGGGAGGATATCAACTGTGATCACGTACATCGCTGAATACTCTTCTAGTATATCTCGTCGTATCAACAAGACTTTCATCTAGATTCATTAAATAAGTGCCATTTAAGTTACATGTTGTAGAACGAAAGTAACGTTAGGATGCGGCCTCGTTTATGTACATCCAGTACATTCAAGTCATGTACACAAGCATCAAGTTATACACCTTTTATTCCTGCTTGTCCATCTGTTTCTACAAAGACAAATGTCACTTGTTTTGATATCCTTGGTATTTACTCTAACGTTGACATGCACATACATTTACTAATAGAAACGCAGCTGTAACATTTACAGGTGACAAACCGTTATTCCAGTGAACTCACCAAACCAATGAAGCTATTCACTGACATGTCCATGTAGTTGTCGATACATTATTAATGTAGGTTCCGTGCTTGGCACTGCTACAACGATATATTAACGCAGGGCGACAAAAAAGTTACCTCCGTCTCAGCTTCGATCAGCCCCTACAAATGACCAAATTGATATCTGACGGCAAAATGACAACCTACCTGTAGCCGCCGCCATTTTGATCACCTGCAGCACCCGGCGCTCTCCGTTACTAGAGGCGGGCACGGTTACAGTTGCTAGGGGGTGGGCGTGGCTTAATGCGATGTTAACGGTTGGCCTTGCTTTAGGGCTATATATATAACTATGGTTAATCACTTGTTTAAGAGTCCATAGTTATGATACTAGACTTTACCCCACCTGTTTTAATAGACTAATCCAGTGACCTGAAAGGTCACATACATTACAGTACCATTTCAGACAAGAAATACAGAGCACATGTCATTCGTGGTGCTCTTCTTTAATTTTAGATCTTAAAGATGAAAGAAGGTTCCGACATTTTACCAGAGTAGTAAGGTACTATTCGGAATACACCTAAAGTAGTTGGAATCGATACGTTAGTTGCTTTAGTACTATCTGCCAGCTAGCGCGTTATGGTTGTTGACTTAGAAGTTAAAGGTTCTGGGTTCGAATCCCTGGCAGGCCCAGGGTTGCGCTATTGGGAAGGGCACTTAACATATATTTCCTCACTCCGCTCAAGTCAAAATCATATACAAATGTAAGACATCATGCTTAGCTTCGGTTATGGACATCTTCTCGGATGGAACATAAAGCTTGTTATCTCGTGTTTGAGGAGAGCCACACATTGAGCACGAACTCATGATCACCACACTTATCGAAAAGAGCAGGGCTCCTTCCCGATGTGGGTGGTTTAAAACCTACAGTCCTATGGCCCACATCTGGTCCAATAACTGTCGTATTGAGGTCGCCTCAGTTGGCGCCGAGTGGCAGCAAGGAGGTCCTTCCGGCAGGCGCTGACTATCTAAAGAGAGTAGCCGGTATTCTCCAAGCAGAGGCTTCGATCGTTAGAGGTTAGCAGTGGCCGCAATTTTTAACGTTTCCCTCCCTCAAATAGATGTCCTAAGCGATATCAGGGGGTAAAACTCAGAATTCTGGATAAGGCAATCTGTAAGAAATTGACATTTACTTCCCCATATTAGCACATTTGCATCATCATTTCATACTTTGGGCGTTTAAGAAGAGTGCAGCAACAAGTCGCAGAAGGGGTATTTTATTTATTGGTACCACCCAAAAATCAGCCCAGAATCCAGCCGTGCAAGTTCGGAAGATTTGAAATAATGACTGGAGTCCAAATGCTCAGATTTTCAATGAGTTGTAACAAACATGGTCTTGAGGCATACGGTAATTAGCGCATTTAGTAGTTAGGATATATGGAGGAGGGGCTTGCATAAATTACCGGGATAAGCAAGCAATTGATTGGGTAGTGAGAGTAGCCAATCAGATAGTAACCCATTGTTAGCATAGGCGATCTTGGAAGCTGTGATTGTCTTATGAGTCAGTCGTGACCTTGGATCTCAGGTATGTAGATTGTGTTAGTTGTATCCGTTCGTTGTAGACTGTAGCTGTCGTTGTAGAGTAGCTTGTAGCAAGGAGGTTTTATATAGAACCTTTTATATATAAAACGTCCTAGCTTGTAGTAAGTGTACTTTAGTGTAGTCTGATATCTTATCTTATTCTCTGTATAAGTCTGACCAAGTCGTCCGATCGGATATTATAAAGTAGAATAAGTGAGATTCGTTTAAAGTTGCTTCTATTTAGGCACAATAAAACTACAATCACAATTCATATCGAACCTGGCTTGGTGTGTGTTGCCTTGTACAGTATATAATCCTCCCTAGGCCATAGATAGAAAGAGAGATATAGAGAGGTAAAGCACCACCTCTCATTCCTTACAGAGTTCCCACCACACTGCGACATCGAATCTTTGCTCCATGATGGTCAATATGCAATGGGATAGTATTCTTCAAACTTGCTACGGATAGAAATCACTAGAAATTTGATTTTGAAAATACGACTTTTTCAACGCCCTAATATTGCTTAGGTTGCCTTTAAAAAGGAAAATCATCGCCAGAAAATTGCGTTACATGTCGTTACCGCAAAATGGCCATCAGTGAAACTTTTTCGACACGTACAGATGGCTGTCGTTTTGCGTTTTTAAAGACTTCAACACCCCTCAACAATGACAAACGACGAAGGAATGTATGTACTATGGACATCTTCATGCATGATGTGAACTGTGTTTTGGCTTATTGTCATGTTGGCCTGTGACTACCAGACCGGAAACACCCGCGGCTACCCAGTCTTTTGCTGTACTGTGATTGGTTAAGCTACCTAGGGCATCCTGCGCTGATGACCTATATAAGCCAGAACACAATGTAATGTGCTCATTCGAGCTCTGTTTCCTTGAAAAAGCCACACGCAAGGAGAAACAATTGTTGGTGTGGGCTCGAATAAAATCCTAAACAGGGATATGCGGCTCCAGTGTCTCTTCTGAAGATGTGGCGTGAGTGTGTACGGTTGGTTTGAGGTTGCCCACTTCTACTACCTGTGTTTTGGCTTATTGTCTTGTTGACCTGTGACTACCAGGCCGGAAACACCCGCGGCGCGCTTGTAGGAATTCAGAACTCCCGTTGTAGACTACTAGATGCAGACTACTTTCGAAAATGACACAACATAGGTTTAGTGAGTTACATATTATTTCACAAAACACACCTTGTGTAATTCACCACAAGCGGAATTCTGTAAAAAAAAAATTGGCTGGTAATGTATTCATTGATACATAATCTAGTGGAAAATAATACTCCTTTCTAGAGTTTAGGACTCCTTTAATTTGCATAATTAAGGAGGAAGATCTATATTTGCAACTAGTGTTTCCATTATTGCGAGGACTCAAATACATGTAACATACGGTATGTAGTTTACGGCAGGGGAAACATTAACAGATACCAATTTTGCAAATACATTCCCAATTACTTCAGTGGGTAGCATTCTAAAAATAGCATTCTAATTTGCATAATCATGAGGTGTCCGGCAGAACAAGTCTTTCAACACAGACACAGAAGGTACAGACAATCGTAGATGCTTCTTCACGCGGCGGTCTTGACTGGATCACCACTGAAAGATTCCCAACATTGCCGTCCATTTTGTCACACAGGTAGGATTATATACAATCATAGTTTTACTGCACAGATTCTAGACTATTGAGCAATCCGCTTTCAGTGGTTGCCCTGAACATTATACCGGTGAGAGTTATGTCCTTGTAACCTCCTTGCTATAGGTCAATCGGTAGCATCCTCACGACCAAGTAACATGGACTCCAGTCTGAATCGTCCTTAGGCCGGGTGTATGGGCGCTCTAGATCTACGGGGTAGAAGGCGCTTTCTGCCGCCGAGGTTACCTTTGGCACCAGGTATAGCTTGACGCGGTAGTTCCTTGTCTGTCAACATGGTATATACTAATACACTTGATTCATATTGGGCCACGGCGTGATCATGATTGATTCGAACTCTCTTCGAGTCCGCCGAAAATTCGAATACCGGCAAGTTGGAATCGATGTTGTTGTCACAATTTTTTGTTCGAGGACGCAAAACTCTCTCTCTCAACTTCTGGCGCATTTCCGCATTGAAATGTATTTTTTTGTTGGTATGACATAGATAAAAGCGGCCCACGGCCTCGGGCCATACAGACTACACGTGTTGTATTGTACATGTACACTACTCTGCCCTGCTCTACTGCAATCCTCTTCTGTAGTAGTTTAAGCCAGGGTCACATTAAACTGACGTCGTACCTGCGATGGGGTTTCTTCCGTCATGACAGCGCCGTACGTCGTACGTTTGGGGAAAAAAACGGGTGCAATAGTTAACACATACAAAGTGGCGGTCACATAAAACGTAGGTACATCGTAGGATGTTTTTTTTTTAGTGTACGTAGGTCAATCGCAGGTAAATCTCAGGCGCATGCCAAACGAATAAATGAAAATAAATATAAATAAAAAATAAATCGCACGTAAATCGCACGTAAAATTAGCCATCGCCGAGCGTCCTACGCCAGAAAATACACCTAAAGATGATTTTGAACATGTTCAAAATTTTATCCTTCGTCGTACGATCTTTTGCAGCCCACAATCCAGGCTTTGCCACGGCCCTTTTTTCCAATGATGAGAGACAAATTCATAGATTTCAACCGCATTCTGACGGCTTAAGTTTTCCCTGATATTGCCAATGTTGATGCAAAGTGTAACCACCAGAACACGGTAGCAACCTGAAAACAACAAGCCCGTGGAAGAGCCTGCTTCCAAGGTTAGATTTTCCACGTGTCAGATCCAGTACCACACACAGGTGATGCATACAATTGTTTGCTGTCTGTATACACGTGGGTTCATAATTAGATCAGACCTCAGTCCTATCCTGTCTCTATTTTTAGTTTGCCAAGAGAACAGTTTTGCGAATGGCCAAGAGAAAGAATATGGCAGGTCAATTGTATTGTCCATAAAAAAGAAAGCACATAATAGGCAAAAAAAGTTCAACAAAAACTGAAACTGAAAATAGAGACAGGATAGGACTGAGGTATGATCTAATTATAAACCCACGGGGCTACAGACATCATTAATTATATGCGCGTGGTTCTGGACCTGACACGTGGAAAATCTGGAAAACTTGGAAGCAGGCTCCTCTACGGGCGCACTGTTTTCTGGTTGCTATTGTGATCTGATGGTTACAATTTGCATCAACATCGGCAATATATCAGGGTATCTGAAACCATCAGAACATGGTCGAACTTTATGAATTCGTCACCTCATCATTAGATAAAAAGGCCGCAGTAAAGCCTAAATATGGGGCTATGAAAATCGTACGACGGTGGATGAAATATTAAACATTGCCCGACGATCTGCGATAGCTAATTTTACCTACGATTTACCTGCGATTTACCTGCGATCATCGTGCGTTGTACGGAAAATGCATCGTAGCTGCATCGTAGGCACGACGTGAGTTTAATGTGACAGGGGCTTAACTGAGAAGCACAATAGCGGCCAGGCGGCTATCCATAAGAGCCGCAAGTGAAAAATCGTACAATGCTGGAACAATTTGAACATCGACGTTCCGTGATAGCTTACATGTATTTTACGTGCGACTTAACTGCGATCATCGTGAGATGTATGTGCCCGGGGCTTGATAAACATTTGAGTGGATCACAGTTAGCTTTATTTTGTGGTGGCTGAGTACATGATAGAAATACATTCTGAAATGCCAATTTAAAAAAAAAACGGATCAAATCCTATTGTTGCAACTTTGTCCCTAAATCTAGCGTTGGCTAGACAACTTAATGATCCACAGTGTGGCGACAAAAACAGCACACTCGGACCCGCAGCACCTGGTAACTTTGATAGTGCTGATGTTCTATATTCTGCCAGGTTATCATCCTACGTGTGACGTAGCGGTTTTCGAACGTTCTGTGAAAACGAAGAATAGGGAAAAACGTAAACAATACATTGTTTCAATGCAATAAAACATAATATTTTGCCTTAGAACTATTGTTTCGTATATACCTTGTCAAAAGCATGGACATGGTCTGTCTCAGTACAGAAAGGTCCAACAGTTGATTGACTGCTCAACTTCACCCGTTGTAGTTTTTTAAAGTCCATTGATTATCAAGTTTATGAAAATGGCAGCCGTAGTATTAATAGTAACTGTGACATTTATCAACTGTTCTCTGTTATCCACCAACATCCACAGATGGATCCCTCCAGTGTTGTCCTGATGTTAGCTGGACTGACAGCCCTGTCACATGGATTGACTCCAGGTGAGATTAGATAACAAGCAGATGTCATACAGGAATCAGACAATTATCTATGTATCTTAAGTTAGTCTTATTAGCAAGGTGTGGGTAACGGTACAGAAAATCCAGGATCCAGAAATCGGAGGATCAGGTTAGTGTACAGACCTGAACTCAGACCTAATCATCTTACTCTGTGAGTTCTTCAAATCAAATCATGCGCTGCAATGTTCTTTTCTATAGCTGTGCACATTAGCACTGACTATTCAAAGAGCAACTTCAACATTAGCATTGATTCCAACAAGACAGAACTGCGCCCTTTTTGAACAGCAACCGTTATGGTTGTTCGGTCCAAAAACTGGTACACTAATTTTTTCCTATCCTTTTTTCGGACAGGTTTGGCAAAAAAAAAACATGTATCTATTTCATACCAGTCAGATTGCACCTGCACCAATACCCCTACTCGGAACGTTGGAAAAAGAGCAGTCAGTACTACTAGTGGGCTAGTCTGTTGCAATATTTCAGCTTGAACGCACAACTGTGTGATCTGTACACTCATGTGTGGCCCAATGGCTGAAAAAACGGAGTTGGGCCCCACTCTATAGTTAACCACTGTCTGTCCTCCAGGGGAAGTGTCCATTGTAGCAGGAGGAGGGAAGCCCAGTCCCGAGGGGAACAAGGCTGACTGTGAGGACACGGCGGCCTCCATGGATGGCTTCTTCCTGGACGCTCGCTTCAACTACCCGTGGGGACTGGTCTTCGACAAGTCGGACAACTCCATCTATGTGGCTGACTGTGTACGTAACGATTGTATTCAGTTTGGGATATATCAGTGAATAGTTTCGTCAGGTTGGTAAGTCACAGGATGGCAACTTGAGTTCTTTGTACACAACCAGGTGTTTCATACAAGTCAACGTCTGTCCCCTTCCTTAGGGCAGTATACTGATGGGGTTCTACTTCTCACTGCAGCTAACGTTAGGTGTCGCTGTTCGTGATTCTAACCAAAAAGAGGCTGTGTTTTTTTTACTGTTTCCTTAGTGACTCTCCACTCAGTGCACGGCTTCCATAAATCCTGTATTTGTTTATTTGCTTGATTTTCTTTCTTTAATCTTTGATTGAACCTTTGTTTATTCATAACAAATGAACATGGCCTAATAGATATATAAACATATATCATTAACGCATACAATAGTACAAAACACATAACATTGTGAAAGCTAGAATAGGATTCGAGTCCATTTGTTTTAGTTCGAAGTTTATGTCACAATCTCCCAGAAAAATGACCCGGTATGAACAGTGGGAGTTTGTGTTGCACATACTTAGTTCCAACCATAGATGTGTTGTTTGTTTTCAGGGCTGCTCAGGTACACCTCACAGCAATGACAGAATCAGGAGAATATCTCTCTCTGACAGTGAGTACACGTTCTTTCAAATTTGACAGTACACCCTGGATTCATACATTTGAAGTAAAATGTGACTGTTTGGTTCTAAATATAATTGAAACCACATATGTCCATAGTGGTCGACTTATGTCTGCATCGGACGATCACCAACCATTTTAACATGCGGTTAAGTGTGGTGCAATGATTGTGCAGTATCTGTCCTTGATTAATGGAAGTAAACTTTGGGTTTTATTCAACTTACTGTATGGAGAAATGACCAGACAATTCACTTTGTACATCATATACAAAATACACCTGTTAGTGCGGTGACTTGCCCTGTGCTTGACACCGCCGGCCAGCAAGTTAGGAGAGGGAATTTAACTGGTCTTACCTGGTTTGGTGGCAACATGAACGGAGTCGGAAGGTTGCGTTTTGATGGTTTAATTAAGAAGAGTTAGTAGTTCACCGTGATTACATATATGCCGCCTGAGTCTACTGACTATGCAAGTCCCGGTACAGTTCTTGATTGTGATGAAAAGCCTCCTCGTGTGGAATCTTGAAGTTAGTCCTAGTTGTATGATTAGTTCAAAGTTCCGAGTGGATGTCGCAGTAATCCAAGTTGAATAGCGATCCAACAATTGTCCATGTATCCAAGTAAGTGCCTGGTAAGTGCCTCCAAAGTCTAGATAAGTGCCGTAAAAACTGGTCAATTCTCCCAACCTTTCTGGCTCAGTCCTCTATCCTTTCTTGACTTGTTTTTCTCCTCCCAGTGAAGAGCCTGATTTCTTCCTGCTTGTCCGGCAAAGAAGTCCTGATTTCTTCCCCCTATGGGAAGCCTAAATTCTTCTTTCTCCCTGTGAGAAAGCCCTGAGCCCTCCTGTGTTGAGAAGCCTGTCCCTCTCTTCTGAGTGAGCCTATTTTCTTTCCATGTGCTGAGGTCCCTAGAGTCTTTCCTAACACGTGTCCTAGATTTGGCGGGAACTTGCCTGTATCTTATTAACATTTCTAAAGGCGGCAAATTTAAGAAACATTGGCATTTACAATACCGTTAACATATTGTTAAGTCTACCATGTTGTCATAACTCTAAAAAGCGCCACCTAGCAATGTCATGTGACCTGGCTGCAAAGCAATTAAGAAGTTTGCGGTCAGGGCACCCTACTGTAATAGAGCAACCTGACATAGCCACTACTTAGTGCACAGTGAGATAGTCGTTCAATAGGACAACCCAGCCAATACCCAGGGCGAAACGAGACACTTAATGCTAATTGGCTAATTAACAAAGAATGCTCTACACTACGTTTACTCTCTGTTGACGCAAGGAAAATACCGCAACTCTCATAACTGCACATACAAACAAACAAACAAACGAACAAACAAGTGGATACAAGTAGATAATACCCTGCGTACATGAATATGAATATATCAACATATTGAGGTTAACATATAAGGTCTGAAATTTCTTTGATGTATTTATCTATTTATCACACAGTAAGGGTTGTAATTAATGTAATTAAAGCTATTCACAAGAATTGGAAATACAATGTGGAAAATCGAGTATAAAACGGCTGAATACCATCAAACTCAGCGCTGCCATTCTGCCAACGTCAGAACGGACCCAAACTGTTTGATACCTGGTTCTGTGCTTGTGTTTCAGGTTGGGTAACAACGTTAGCTGGTTCAGCCCAAGGGTACCAGGATGGTTCCGGGAAAGATGCTCACTTCCACCATACCGCTGGTAGGTGTGACTTGACTTTGACTTTATTTGGATCCATATTTAGACATTTACGTAATAATAATAACTTTATTGCACAACAATTGTACAAGGTACAAAGTATGGCATTCACTGGTACATACATAACATTCTATTAGGCTAATCAGACTATCTTATACAATATGGTGTAGTAGTACGGGATGCCAATGGGGTTTTACAATCATTGGAGGAGTTTCTTACGTCTAGACATTCTTTGATATACTTCCCAATGTATACCATGCATGGGTTGTCACATGTCACTATGTACTTAAATTTGCTATTCAAGTCCATTGAGATAAATCCTGGTAAATCCGACGATAGCATTGAGTATAGTGAATTACGTACATGTATATCAAAATATTTGGGACATACAATCAAAAAGTGATATTCGTCCTCAACTACCTCTGGACAAAATGGACAAACCCTCTAGTCGATAGGAAGTTTTTGAAATCTCCCCGTTTCTATACTTAATTTATGACAGTTTTGTGATTGCCCTATGTACGTCAAGGCTCTTAATGTATGAAAGGTAATTTTCTTGCTTATAATTCTTGTTTAAGGTAGAAAGAAAGGAAAGTTTGGAATTGTTTCGAATAGCGCAATGCCAATTTTGTATATAAATATCTTGTATATATAGACGTTGTCGTAGCTGAGTGTTGATTATATCTATATGGTATGACTTCGGGTTCAGCCATATATGTCCAAAACCGTGGTAGTTGAGGATATTTTTCACATTGACAATCCAATCATGTTCTCCTAAAAGTTGTTATTGCAATTCAAAACAACAATCATACTGAAGGTAGAATAAATTCATTCCGGAATACAGAAATAAAAGAAAATTTAGTTTATTAATTTACTGTCCTCTTGTGTTTTTGTCAGTCTTTAAATGCATCATGACAAGTATGTTACATTGAGTGGCAGAGATGGTGTTCAGACTAGCCTGGACGCCAGACATCGTCCCGCAGCACTACACGATAACCCCTTGGCCTGCTACCAGAGATGATACATGACTTCTCATTATCAACGCACGATAGATATTAGAGATCGGGTGCTACTCTGAAGGCATTCGGCTTCCTGGCCAAAGGGGTTATCGTCTGGCATGATGAGTCTGGCATCTAGGCTATGCTCAAACTCAAGGACATAAACCTTACTTTGATATGACACGTTAATCCACATTTCATGCCACTCCACAATTACAGTATCATATTTTACAATTTTCCCTGTTCTTCCCCTCAGGTATTGTGGTTGATGAAGACAGCGCCATGCTTTACGTCTGTGACAGTGTAAATACCCCCTCAATACTTGTTTCTTTGTTTGTTTGTTTGCATTGCATACCCGGTAAACTGCCTCATGACATAAAACAGAAAGTCTGTACCGAGAACAAGCTGCATATCCAGACAGATTTATTTGATACACTCACACCAAGATGGACCCCTACTGTTTTCGATAAATGTGGTGGGTTCTTTAACGTGCTCGAGGCTTGGCTTTCCTCAAACATGGAATGTCCTTCAATATCCTACTCGAGAGCTTCTTAGTCAAAACTAGATACTCATTTAAAGCTGAATAAAGTCAGAGGAAATGTCTTTCCCAAGGTCATAACATCGGGAGCTGTACGGGATTCGAACTCCGTACCTCCAGGTTCTGAGTCAACAATACTAACCACTAGCACTGTGCCATCTGGCTTGGGTATATTTTGTTGTTGTTGGATCCTTTAGTGCTAAACCTAGACAATGATTTTTTGATAGTGCATCTCATCTTCTTTTTTGTTGTTTCAGGCAAACAATGTGATCAGACAAGTCAGCATCAAAACAGGTAGGAGATTCTGACTGTCAGGGTGACTTTGGTAGATTTAACTTTATCCTGACTTCCAACTTTTCATTAATTATAAACTGGACTTCTTTCTTACCTTCGATCAAAAAGGGTATGTTTTGGGTACCGTTTGCATGTGTTAGTCTGTCTGCATATGGACATCATAACGCAATAAAATGTGGACGGATCCTTATGATTATGTGGACGGATATTTATGATTATTAGGTATGTTTTTTAATCTTTTGTCCTGGACGTGCTATGGTCTTGATTTATAGTATGTGATTTAAGGAAGAAGTGGTGTAGGTTTCGGTCCCCTAACAGCTTGCTCTCGAACCGCAGGGGTGTTTTTGTCAAAATCGTTCGAGGAGAATATATATATATATATATATATAACTGAAACAAAGGAACGACGAATTTCCATGATGGTCAGTTTGTAGATAGCTTAGACAGAGATGTACACAATGAAATGTGAGTTATGCTGATAAGTACTTAATTTTTATAATTAATGAGGACAATCTATATTTGCAGTATTTCTTATGATAGGACTTGAATACAGATGACATGTAATTTTTGGCAGGTGGAACATCTACAGATGCGTAAGTTAGTTGAAGGTGTAGATAACTATGTATAGATTATGTAAATGTGCAAGTCATTTGAATAATCAGTATGTCTGTGCTGTCTCTTGTAGGTGGGGTCAAGACTTTTGCTGGTAACCCAGTTCTTAAGGAAGAAGAATGTAAGGATGGAAAGGGTCTCGATGCCACGTTTTATCACCCACAAGGTTTATACCTGGATGTCAAGCAGAACAGGATGTTTGTGGCAGATACTGTAAGTACTTAATTACCACACTGTATTACATCACCTCCATTACAATTTTAGGGGTCGATTTGGTGCCATCTTACGTGTCTGATACCTTTCTGTTTGTGAAAGATGCAATGTAGTAACACTTACTGTTGTCATGGCAATACTGACAATTGTCTTTTTTACTGTAGGACAACCATGTGATCAGAGTCATGAGTATGCCTGACGGTAAGACTTAATGTTATCAATTGCTTAACTGAAACATGGCTCTAAATTCATTTTGGGAAACAGGTGCACTGGCTCATCTAACCTAGAAATTCAAGTACACGTAAAATAAATGATTCCAAATTCTAGAGCTAACTAGAGATTCTGACAAGTTCTATTGTTTTTCGGACAATTGAACGTCAAAAATATGCTGTGTACTAGTGTCTGTTTCCATATGCAACCCTACACAAACACGTAACGTTAGGTGTACTGGTGTACCCACGGTCAAAAATTAGGTGCACAGGTCCAGTTTTGGGCGCGCAAGACTTGACTTCACTTTAAGAACTCCATCAATTGTAGATGTTCCCAGTGGTTACAGTTTTTTCCATTTGTTAAAAAAGGTCCAACTTCATTTTTTGTAATGTCTATCCCCCAGCTGTGGTAAAGACTATTGCTGGTTCCCCTAAGGAGAAAGGCCTGGTGAATGGTCGTGGCGGGGCAGCCAGGTTCTACCACCCCACACAGATGGCGTACGACCCGTTCACAGACTCACTCTACGTGTCGGATCACGTGAGTTAAAAGACAAGTCACCTAAATTGTGCATTCTCCCATGCTGAGCCGTCCTGCAGCGTTTGATATACATTATGTTTTTAAATGTTGCCTTTCTAGTTTTTTGTATGTTCTGAGTTGGTATTCAGTGATACTGTGGGTGCCCTCTACCCACAGATTCAACAGATCTTACTGGCACCTGATAAACACACATGATCCAGGGTTGGCACCGGCTTATGTATATTAAAGACGGCGGGATCGGGACGGCTCTGCATGGGAGAATGTTAATATGTTGATTTTTAGAATGTGCAGTGCAGTTTTAGAATCGTTTATCAAAAACATTGGAAAATTTTCCATTCAAATCAAGTTTAAGTACTTTGGCCTTCAACCTTTAGGATATTTCATGAACCTCAAGGTTAAATATCCTTCAGTCTAGTCTACATTTAATTGTAATTGACAGCGTTTTCATTGTTTTCAACTTAGAATTGATTCTATTCTATTCCATGTAGAATTATGAATTAATTATTCTATTTGCCTTTCTCCTAGTACAACCATGTTATCCGGACAATCAACTTACAAGGTAAATTGAAATGCTTACTGTAGGTTATAAATGCAGAATAAGTAAAGTTGTACATTTTGCACACTTAAGTCAAATACATTTTGTGACATTTACCCAGTAAAGTTTGAAGTTATAGTGTTATAAGTTATCCTTCGTTGCTTCCTTATCTATTTTGTAGATGTATATAGATATATAGATATAGTTTTAACAGATAAAGATTGAATAATTGTCTCCATATTTGGTAAAATTGTATCCGTTTTGCATTCAATAGACTGTAACGTTAACAATTTTTGTCTCTCTTCATCATACGTTGGACAATCTATTATCAAGTGTATTCATTCTCAATATCATATGAATTGTCTGTTGAACATAATTTCACATCGACGACTGAGTGTAGTTTCAGAATTTTTTGATTTGTAAAGAGTGAACACTAATTCTTATGTTACAAGAATATCAATCTGGTACTGGTACTCTTTGAAACTACATAGTCTTGGTGCAGGTTCATACTCTTGGAGTACTTTGTCATATATTATTGTACTAATGTTGCTAAACCATGTGCGTCCATCCTCAGGTTATGAAGTTGATATCCTGGCAGGGAGCCCGAAAGGGGAGCCAGGATTCAAAGACGGGAAGGGGGCAGAGGCCAGGTTTAACTATCCTGAAGGGATAACGTTCGACACCACACACAGGGTCTTGTATGTGGTGGAGTTTGTAAGTCGACACTTATAAATCATACATCACTGAAACTGTTAATTTGCGTTATCTTCTCCGGGAAGGAGGTTTACCTCTTGGAAGGAGGTTTACCTCCGGAGGGGTACTGTTTTTTATGCTGTTTGTGTTTTTGCACCTTTTGATGGATTTGCATGCATTCTGGTATGCGGGTAATTATTGGTCCTAAAGAATCATTGCCATTCTGTGCCCAGCGGAATCAGTCATACACTGCTCCAGAAGATGGCCTTAATGTGGCTTTGGCGTAGTGGACACCTGGTGTGTAAGTAATTGACTCAGGCGAGTTGGCCCTGAACTGGTTTGCAAGGCTTAAAATCGCACGTATCCCAAGAGAATCGATATTGTTATACCGCAATGAATCTTAGTATATAATGATTCTCTCTCAATATTTTCTATGCAGGGTAACAACTGTATCAGGATGGTGACCCCGGCAGGTAAGATAACCAAATTACAGTTCATTACATTTCACCTGTGACCGGTGAATCGGCCTAGTGGGTAGAGTGTTCGCCTTGGAACACGGTAGGTCGTGATTTCGATCCCCGGCCGGGTCAAACCAAAGACTTGCACGTACTGCTTTACACTCAGCATTTAGGAAAGAGTATGGTAGCTGTAGTGACTTGCACAAATGCGTGGCCTAAGGGCTATAGAAATGGAGACAGGCGACACCCATATGCGTCTTATCAAGACGTCTGGGTCACTTTAACTTCATATAGTGGGAAAAATGGAAGAAAATGTAGGATGTTAGATTTCGTCAGGAACTATAAACTCGATACTCATGGGCATATGGACCACTCTCTTTGTCAGTATATGCGCCACAAAATAAATAAAGAATGTTTTTCAGTATCATGATCGTGGTGTTTGCCGATACATGTGTTTCAGTCTTGTTTATTGATGTACCTGTTACAAGAGAATAGCATTTAAACCGCACTTATTGATTGCTAAGTTTTTTTCACAGTTCTTTTTCAATGGAAATATCAATTTCACGACTTATTAACACAGAAGTCGTTTGCTTTGCACAATCATAGTTTAAGACCACCGCAAAAATGTTGTTCTGTCTTCTGCCCACCCATCATCCCCTTGTTTCAGCCACGAACTAAAAACCAGCACGAACACTCCATTTTCTCCCTACCACGAAATCAAATTCTAAAGGCGTTCAGAGTATACTAGTGCAACATTTTGTCAAATGTACATCAGGTTCCCTATGTTGTCCAGACGGTCCCCATCACCTGCCATCCCTGATTGCCTTGTGGAGAGAATGTACCAATGTTACATTACTAATCAGATTACTGCAGACTTAGGATGAGATATATGTCATGGTATTAACATGGTTCCTGAGAAGTAATGTCTGTTCTTTCCCAGGGATTGTGAAGACCCTGGCAGGCGGACCCGAGGCTGGCTACAAAGACGGATCAGGCAAAGACGCTCGATTCTTCCACCCCACAGGGCTGACCATGGACCCCAACAACAAGGTCATCTACGTGACAGACCAGGTCAGTTAGCAACGTTGAGCTATATAGTATCAAATACCATGGGTGAATTCTTAACACTTGAATATCCAAGACTGAATTGTAACCTCCTGGTCTGTTGCTTTATTCTACTCAGCAAATTGCAATTGTTACCTCAAAAAGACTGGCTGACAAAATGCAGACGAAGTAACAATTCAAAGTCTGTTAACTGCTAAAATCTGTTGATTAATGATCACATACACAGTTAAAAATTCATCTGCATATTAGGATATTTTCCAATACGATTTTGCTACAAACCAGTTACAATCACATTGTTTTGATGACATTTGAAGAAGAAAGCTTCTAAACCGGAAGTTTTGTTCCTTACAGCACAACCACTTGGTGAGAAGCGTGGCGGCAGTCGGACACAACTACGATGGACCTGCTGAAATGGTTTATATAGAACAGAACAGGCCTGAGAGACAAGGTATGTACAACATGAACACACATGTATATGTTCACTGCGTTGGAATGAACATTGGGTCATATATAAACACACATGTACGCTGGGTTGGACTAACATTAGGTATAACACACATGTACACTGGGTTGGACTAACATCAGGTATAACACACATGTACACTGGGTTGGACTAACATTAGGTATAACACACATGTACACTGGGTTGGACTAACATTAGGTATAACACACATGTACACTGGGTTGGACTAACATTAGGTATAACACACATGTACACTGGGTTGGACTAACATTAGGTATGGCACACATGTACACTGGGTTGGACTAAAATCCATTTTATCCCTCCACAGTTGTATCCTACTGGTACAGCACTCCTGCAGTCATGTTGGCGGGGGTCGTGGTGTTTCTCCTGCTGGGGACTGCGAGAGTCGCCGCTCGTAAGCTCTGCGCCAAGCGATCATACTAAAGCAACTCAAGTCAGCCATCTACAGAATACTACAGAATCTAATCTGACAAAGAGGAAGATTAGATCACTTTTATTGGTAGAAAGGGTGTAATGTTTTATCATGAGATTAAGTTGAAAGATTGCTTGACTGGTTATCAAGTGGTCCTTTTGTACATTTAGTTATTCTGCATGCCTCACCACTTCTATGCATAACTGGGTGAAGAAGTGTATTGCTTCAAAGCACATTCCGCTGAAACAGTGTTTAATCCACTTATGTCAGAGCAAATGGTATTTTGTAAATGTCTATAATTGTAAATGGTATAGGGTGGACTGTTTGGAATTTACTTTACATTTGAATGGATGAATGCATTATGGCTCTAAGGAGATGGAAAGATTCAGGGTTTCTAGGTACTAAGGTGCAGATTGTTGCTGCTATGTGGCATGCAGGTTTTATCAATGGTTATAGGTGAGCATTTATGACAGTATGAAAATAATAGATACGAATGCTTTTATTCAGTGCTCGATCAAAGCTGTACAGAGTGGTAGTTTTCCCTTCATTGGGTCCTCATTTGCTTTTTTGACATTAACATTATGTTAACAAACTGATCTTCAAAATGGACTGATAGATACATTTGAAAATATACATCATGTCATTACTACTTAAAAATACATTAATTGCTATCTAATGTGTTATATAGAATACTTCTGGAGGTCGGTACGCTAATAATAGTTGTTCTCGATTTCATCATACAGATCCAAAATGGTATTTTTATGGCAGTTGACCTATAATTTTTAAAATACATTTTGTAATACAAATAGCGCAAAGGTCATGAAATGAATATCCATGTGTTATTCTAATTCAACCTATCTGGTTTCATTATATTTTGGTAAGAAAGGGAGCACTGGAACTTAATTAAAAGTGAAGGGAGACAACAGATTTCCCACCATGCTGCTGATATACTCAATTACCAATTTTCATGTCTAATAAACATATCTGATGTTTATATTTCCGACAAACGTTGATGGTAAATTGATTGTTAGGTTGTTTATGATCTATAAACAACAATTTAAGTATGCCATGATGACCCGGGGCTTAAGTCTTCATCATGTTGTTGATACATAATTTTTCTACAAAAATACCTCAAAAATAAGATTTCAAAAATTTGTAGCCCTTGAAGGGAACATGATAGAAACAAAATTTAAACTGTTTTGTGATCCCTGTAACAGGCTCTATTTACCTACCAAATTTCAGAGGAAAATATTGAGGTTGAAATTTTGATCTGTCCCACCTACTATCACAGCTGCATCAATGGCCAGTGCTCATGATCAGACAGGGCAGAGTCCATCTCAAATGATCACTGAATCCGTGGATACTAGAAATCTATCTTATGACACAGCACCGACTGCATGCCTCACAGCTGAATTCTCTGTACGCAAATGTGGAAACACCATGATTAAACCCACATTTGACCGGGAGGAGACTGTTGAGCAACCGATTGTTGGCAAAAATACAAATTGTTATATGCGATCATTCAATCATTAGACATACTTGTAGAGCATGTAATCTACCCTGCTGAATTGGATATATTTTGAATGACATTTCACCCTATCTAGACTGGGGGTGGCCGGGCTAAAAGTGCCCGTGCTAACTTTGACATTGCATAACTGCCAAACGACGTATGCTAGGACTATTAAACTTGATGACTTTTCATAGAATTTAGTTGGAAACAAGTTTATGATAATGGAATAAGTTTATCATTTTTGTGTTGCCATGGCAACGGGTTTCTGACAGGCATTTTATAAAAAAATCACTAATGTCGGTCTAAACAATGATGTTTCTAAGGTTTTCTTGCGCAACCACATAGGGTTAAGGTAGCAAAGTTTTTCCTTTTCTTAATATAATAACTATATCTGTACCAGTAACTAAATGTTGTACGTGAAGACAATATGTATGGTCTTAAAAGAAATTGTGAAAAAAAGACAGCAAGATTGTAAAGTAGAGAACAATGTGTATACAGAGTACAGAGTAGAACAGCGAGCCTTGCAAAAAGGAACAAAGAAGGAAGACTAAACAAAACTTACAAAACTATTCATATAATCATAAGGCTTTTTGCTTTCAACTCAGAATGAAATTTTTCAGGGGGCTGTGTTGGAGTACCTAGGAAAATCTACATGTCAATTTGTAACTGGTGTGGTCATGCAGCATTGTACTTTGTGCAAGCATATGGTATATTTTTGCGCCATCGTTTCTATCGTAAGATGCATATTCATGAATATGCCTTGAAATGATTTGTATTACAGTGGACTGAGTTTTCAATCTGGAGATGAAGGGTGACCGTTGAGACAGTGTGATATACATTAACCTGGATATGAAATGCTTGGTGACTATTACAGAATAAAGCACGTTGTTTACCTCTTACTTTCATCCTCGCGTCTATCTTACTAAAATGAAACGTTAACCCCGCCACAGGCTGGGCCCTAACATTTAAATCATTTTGTGACGTCGTACCCTGAAAACAACATCTTCCAGAAATATAGCTCCCACAGAAAGGTTCATACAGAAATAAACGATCATTCCATACCTTCAATACATGATACCCACCACGCGACACAACGTCCGAAAAGTCAAAACATTAAAACAACAACAACAAAAAACATCCAAAGAACGCATAAGCAAGGACACAGAATAGAAACATAAAATCATCACCGTTTTTTCCCAATGTTGAAACGGCACTTCGAATACACACATTCCTCATAACCGTCTTTTCACATGTAACAAAAAAAACAAAAACGTTCCTTTTATAAAAGACACACAAAAACATAAATAACTAGAAAGGCAACATTTGCGGGAGCAAATGCATGCGCAACATGTTTCGCCCATTTCCCTCCCCACGCAAAAAGTGACTGTGGCATAGAGGCTAACGTTTGTTGTATGTCTGCAATGTTGGTATTTGAATGAATGATTGAATTGAAGACCAGTCAGAAATGGATCGCTCCCAATTTGAAACCATATGCATTCAAGTAAATGTAGGACCGATAATATAATGCATTTATGGCGCTGGCATGACACTGTTAATATATGCAAAAAGGCGACCAACAAAACTTCGCCATCAAGCCGAATACTGGTACCACAAACAAAACAAGTTGCAGACGATTGTGTGTGGAGAAATCTTCGGCTTTTTTAAACAAGTGCCAGTGGTTGCGATGAAAATACTATTTTTATAGTACAACACTACGACACACATATTGTTTAATGCGCTATCGATCAGCGCCGATATTCAAGACTTCCCCGCGGCCCGATAGTGTAGACATGTAACGTTAACAGGGGCTTAATTAAGCAAGAAGGTTGAAAATTCTTAGGTTTACGTCATTTTTTTGCCAAAAACTTTAAACAATTACTCAAAGCAAGGACTTCCTTGCTCAAGGTAAATTTTCACGCACTTCACAACTCTCTATTGTTATTGTTAATGTTATTGTTAACATCCCGACACGGGCTGTTCCCTAACGTGGGAAACTTTGGACACTTTGTGTGCACTATTGTGCGCACTGGTGTCCAATCTTGGTGACACAGGGGTAGAAAATTCGTGTACATAGCGAGGAAATGTCAGGTTTCACCATAGTGTCCAAGCTTGCAAACTTGTGGAAATCTTTGTTTCCATGCAGTGTTAAAATAAGAAAAACACCGTGTGTCGAAAAATACCACCAGGAAAGTTTTGAGCCTTCTCAATTGCACTTAACTTCAGTAGGACACAACAATAACAACACAAGGATGGGAGCGTAGTGCCCCTAATTGAATTGACTATTTCAACCAATCAGGTTGAGCTTGATAAATCCGCGCTCTCTCATTGGCTGACCGAATTAGTCCACCCGCCCAGATGAATGAAAATGTGACCTATAGGTCAGTGACCCCATATGAGGAAAATAGCCGATCTTCTTCCCAAAAACACCCTCTAATATCGTATTTCGAAGTGTTGTATGCCGAAAGTGCGAATGGGGTACTTTAAATATTTGTTCAATGTGCCACCATAGCAAATTTCAGGTCATTTGGATGTATTTCCAGAGCACAGGAGGCCAAAATGTACGTTTTTGGTCAGAAAAACCTCAATAAAATCACTTTCAAGGTCAATATCGAAAAAAATGAAAAAAATCTCCCAGGGTATTTACCCACTCTACCTGTATACCAAATTTGAGCTCAGTTGGTGCAGGGACGACCGAGCTGAGTCGATTACAAGATTTGACAGGAGAAAGAAACCATACGAACACTAGACTGGCCGTCATTTGCTTTAAGAGCAAATTCAGGATGTTTCGCCCATACTCCTCATGCAAGAAGTGGGCTGTCCCAAAATAACTCCTGGGCAAATCCAAGTTTCTGCATAATTTTTGGCCAGGTGCATTCACCTTTCCTAATGGTACCTACATCTTAAAGATGACACCCGCAGCTGTCACGGTAAGGGAAATACAAGTTTATGCATGAATTATGCAAATGAGGTCCTCATTAGGATAATTCATGGCCAGGTGTGATCACCTTTGCTAACGGTACGTACATGTCAAATCTGACATCTGCAGCTTTTCCGGTAAGGGAATTACAAGTTTACGCATAAATCATGCAAATGAGGTCCTCATTAGCATAATTTATGGCCAGGTGTGTTCGCCTTTCCTAAAGGTACCTACATCTCAAAGATGACATCCGCAGCTTTTACGGTAAGGGACATACAACTTCATGCATTGATTATGCAAATTAGGTCCTCATTACCATAATTTACGGCCTGGTGTGTTCGCCTTTCCTAAAGGTACCTACATCTCAAAGATGACATCCGCAGCATTTACGGTAAGGGACATACAACTTTATGCATACATTATGCGAATTAGGTCCTCATTAGCATAAGTAATTGTCAGGTGCAGTCACCTTTCCTATAGGTACCTACATCTGAAATATAACATCCGTACCATGTAACATAAGGTACATATAACTTTCTGTAATACCATTAGTAGAGGTACCCCCTGACATCTGCTTGGTTTTAAGTCCCAGACATGGTAAGTGTAGGAGGGCTTATGTTACAGTATGACCTAGTTCTTGCTGGCCCCGACAGAAAATAACCAAAAATTGCATCAAAAAATTGCAAAATAAATCATTTTGAAGTAGTGTATGCCAAAAAAAATAATGGGGTCCTTTGGGTAAATATCCAATGCACAACTGAACCAAATTTCAGGTCCTCAGGTTTCAAGACCACGGCACTGGAGGCCATCATGTGCGACTTTTGTCTGAAAATGACCAAAAAACCTCCATAAAATCATTTTAAAAACTTATATCAAAAAAAATTTAAAAGGGTCTAGGGGTATACACGTACTCTACCTGCATACCAAATTTCAGCTAATTTGGACGACGGACGACCGAGAAGAAGCGATTTGAAGATTTGACAGGAGAAGAAGGAGAAGAAGAAGGAGAAGAAGAAACCTGACAAAAACTAGACTGGCCGTCATTTGCTTTAAGAGCAAATTCAGGATGTTTCGCCCATACTCCTCATGCAAGAAGTGGGCTGTGCCAAAATAACTCCTGGGCAAATCCAAGTTTCTGCATAATTTATGCAAATGAGGTCCTCATGAGCATAAGTTATGTCCAGGTGCTTTCACCTTTCCTACATGTACCTACATGTTGTCACGGTAAGGGAAATACAAGTTTATGCGCGATTATGCAAATGAGGTCCTAATTAGCATAATTCATGGCCAGGTGTGATCACCTTTGCTAACGGTACGTACATGTCAAGTCTGACATCTGCAGCTTTTCCGGTAAGGGAATTACAAGTTTACGCATAAATCATGGAAATGAGGTCCTCATTAGCATAATTTATGGCCAGGTGTGTTCGCCTTTCCTAAAGGTACCTACACCTCAAAGATGACATCCGCAGCTTTTACGGTAAGGGACATACAACTTCATGCATCGATTATGCAAATTAGGTCCTCATTAGCATAATTTATGGCCTGGTGTGTTTGCCTTTCCTAAAGGTACCTACATCTCAAAGATGACATCCGCAGCATTTACGGTAAGGCACATACAACTTTATGCATACATTATGCGAATTAGGTCCTCATTAGCATAAGTAATTGTCAGGTGTAGTCACCTTTCCTATAGGTACCTACATCTCAAATATAACATCCGTACCATGTAACATAAGGTACATATAACTTTCTGTAATACCATTAGTATAGGTACCCCCTGACATCTGCTTGGTTTTAAGTCCCAGACAGGGACTTATGTAGGAGGGCTTATGTTACAGTATGACCTAGTTCTTGCTGGCCCCGACAGAAAATAACCAAAAATTGCATCAAAAAATTGCAAAATAAATCATTTTGAAGTAGTGTATGCAAAAAAAAATAATGGGGTCCTTTGGGTAAATATCCAATGCACAACTAAACCAAATTTCAGGTCCTCAGGTTTCAACACCACGGCACTGGAGGCCATAATGTGCGACTTTTGTCTGAAAATGACCAAAAAACCTCCATAAAATCATTTTAAAAACTTATATCAAAAAATTTTTAAAAGGGTCTAGGGGTATACACGTACTCTACCTGCATACCAAATGTCAGCTTATTTGGTCGACGGACGACCGAGAAGAAGCGATTTGAAGATTTGACAGGAGAAGAAGGAGAAGAAACCTGACAAAAACTAGACTGGCCGTCATTTGCTTTAAGAGCAAATTCAGCATGTTTCGCCCATACTCCTCCTCATGCAAGAAGTGGGCTGTCCCAAAATAACTCCTGGCAACATTTGCGAGAGCATCATACTTTGCCAAATTGACTTCCAGAATCACCCGTGCAAAAACAAAAATTTCAAACTCTTCATATCTTTTGTACTTGGTGTCATCTGATAGGTATTTGTGAAAGAAACAGAATGGCTTTTGTTTCAACAAAATCGGACATACCGTTAGCGAGTTACGGCCATTCAAAGGTCTGAGAATTAGTCCTCAAATTCTCCGGAATCCGTAAAAACCGTTAAAATGTACTATCTTAAAACTGTCATAACGCAGTAATAATTCACAATAGAAGCACCAAATAAGCTGCATTCTCTTTATTTACAATGATATTAGCTTGTAGCTTTGCCTTCATCGTTTCTGTAGATTTCTCATCTCAAAATATCACCAAAAGTGGGAAAAAATGGACATCGGCACAGGACATCTTAAATATGCAAGATTGCAATATCTCTGTAACCGTACAATATACAAGGAAACAACTTGGCATACATGGGTTTTGTAACATGCTGAATCTAAATATGGCCATAAAATCTATATATCTGCTTCAGAAATTATTAATTATGATGAATAATTGATTTCCTGAGGTAATAAGATGTGCATTCGCTAATTGAATATGCAACTTGCATATCTTCCTTATACTTGAAGATAAAAGAAAAAAAACTTGGTACACAGAGGTTTAGACACATGCTGATTTCAAATCTAGCCTCAAAAATTTAATCTGATCCAGAAATATTGAACTACATGTATTACCCAATGCTATATATTTACATTTGTACACACTGATATCATTCTTTGTACAATCTGCAATATTGGTCCGACAATTCAATACAGTATCCAGCATTCATTTCATTTCTTCCCCTTTTTTCACTGCAGGACTTTCGTTTCTTGTTGCAGGGAAGTTGAGTGGCAAAGTACATGTATTTATTGTATTGTACATGCATTACATTTCAATTTTACGGGAATCAGACAACTGGATCATGGAACAGGTGGCCATTGCTTCTCTGGTCTGGAACTATCTCTACAGTTGAATCAACTACAAAAGCTATATCTACTTTTTGTATGGTTTCTCTATCCAGCTGAGATAACCAAGACACACATGCTGATCACTACAAGGGTAGAAGTTACTGAAGTTCTCTTTCGTTATGTACCAAAACTACAAAGTTATTTACGGCAAATAGAATATCTAGTCTCGTCTTCTAGTTCACTGGCAGTTCTGTTGGTTCTTCATCACTTTCCTCCTCTTCACTCTCTTCATTCCTGTGTCAAAAGAGAAAACGTCTGTTGAAATTCAAACTATATAATACATTCATGGCAGACACACATTTCAAACAATCTATGATGAGATAAATATGAAACTTGGATACCTAGGTACTTTATTTCCTCCATTAGCTACCATACATATATACTAAGTAGTACTGGTAATTGCATACAATAATAAAGGCTATCATTCACACTGCACGAAATGGCCTCGTATCCCGGCGTATACGTACAGGGATTCCTCCGGAAATATTCCATATCCCGGTGCGGATTTAGCGTATCCGTTAGTTATAACGGATACGCTAAATCCGCACCGGGATATGGAATATTTCCGGAGGAATCCCTGTACGTATACGCCGGGATACGAGGCCATTTCGTGCAGTGTCATTATAAATGTAACAACTTAATAAACTTAACAGACCAGCATAATTCTGTTAAGTTGGGCTTATACTTCTACTCATAAAATAAATTACAACGGAAACTACGACTCGAGTAGAGGGCAGCTGGGCATTCCCGCCGCCCCCCTCCCCCTAGCAGTGACGTCAGAAGGTGAGGATAGCAAGTACAGTTTTCTGCATTTTAATAAAAATAAGTTTAGATTAGGGCACTAGCAAAAAAGAACAGGAACCAAATGCATCCATAGGGCGTTGAAAATGATTTATAGTAATCATACATGCAACCACTGGCACGAAAATCCGCGTATTAAAACGGCAAATTCAAATTATTTGAGCTACCATGTGGCATACAAAAACAACAGTGTTTACCGATAA
Source organism: Branchiostoma lanceolatum (assembly GCF_035083965.1). Lineage (NCBI taxonomy): Eukaryota > Metazoa > Chordata > Leptocardii > Amphioxiformes > Branchiostomatidae > Branchiostoma > Branchiostoma lanceolatum. The sequence continues at coordinate 21,283,427 of NC_089723.1, read as the reverse complement.
TCATGCGGCCAAATTTGACATAAAAATAACCCAAAACCCACATAAAACTACGTAAAGACTTGGAAAAATACATTACCTGGCATTTGGGTGGTAGAAGTGTCCGTATTTTGGCCCGATGCCGACGTAATCGGCTCCGAACTACAGCGGTCAGTAGCGACCGGGCCGCCGTCCACCATCTTGCTTCCTTCCCAAAACTGGCTCGCAATTTCAAAAGTATCAGCCGATTACGGAGCCCACCATGGCTCGAATATATGCCAATTTGGTACCAAAATAACGACAATCTCTTGAATTTTCCAACGATACCAATGGCTAAATTTTTTTTAAAGGGGTACCTTCCTCCGGAATTTCGATTTGAAAAATTAAAATGTGAATATTTTCACCAATGGAAGTCGCACAAGCTGACCACTTACATCATTTTGTAGCTCGTAATGCTGGCTACAAATTGGCGACTAGTTTTCTTGTTTACGAGTGACGTAACGCTCCGTATTTGGATCGGCGCGAAGCCGGCCCTCCCCAAGTGTGTGACCGGGAAGCGGGTGCACCTGCTCCCGCGGGCGAAACGCGCGTAACCCGATGGGCGATTTCTCGCTTATGGTTGACGGTATTTTAGTAAATCTTTCACAGATATTGAGTTAAGAACTTTTTTTAACTACTGGTATAAAAATATAAGCGATTTTTGACCGTTATGTATCAGATCGTACGCCTTGAATTTGGCGCATTTTTCGGTTTTGACGGGGCCGGAGAACAAATTTCGGGCTCTGCGCCACCCCTACTACAAGTTCTGCGAGACGCCAAGAGCTTCTTACTGCAAAGGACTTGCGTGTTTACTTGCAACATGACCTCAGGTAACCAGAAAAGAACTCATGTTCTTTGGCCAGCAGCAAATGGAACGCCCGGAACCTTATGTAGAACATGGATTCTTAGATAGAACATGGAACGGGGACAGCACTTTTGACCCGTTTTTGGTCTGAAAATGGGTCCAAAAGTCCCCCATACGAAGCATTTTGAAGTGATGTACACCAGAAATGTGATTAAAGTCCTGTAGGGACATGTTCCAGGCACCCTTGTGCCGAATTCCAGGCCATTTGCTTGTAATACCAGGGCACAGGAGCCAAAAATATAGAAATTGCCTAAAAATGCCCCAAAAAACCTCCATAAAAATGATTTTAAGGCCTGTTTCAAAACGATTAAAAAAGGGCCTAGGGGTATTCGCCATCTTCACCTCCATGCCAAATTTCAGGTCGGTTGGGTAAGAAATGGCGGAGTAGAAGCCATTTGAAGATTTGTCAGGAGGAGAAGAAGAAGAAGAACCAGACAAATACAATATGTTGAGCCCATACTTATGGGCTCAACATAACAATATGTTTCGTTGGCGAAACATAACAATATGTTGCGCCCAACAGTATGTTGGGCTCAACATAACTATGACCCCATGATCGATGACGACAAAACAACCCTGAGACGCCCCATACAACCCAACGAAACCAAGAAAGTATAAATTGACCATGCAACATTGCCAGGCCACAGTCTGGATATAAAAATTATTTGCAACAACCAAGGAGGTTTTGATAGAACTCATACAAAGCGACACCTTCCCCCAGATCGTCAAAATTTAAAACCTGCAGCTGATGTTCGTTGAAGAATCGCTAGGTGGCGTGGCTGCACAGTTGACCCTTTACCTTTGCTTCAGACGCACATGCAAGATTGCGAAATTCCTGCAAAAAATATTTTGTGCAGGTAGACAATACAAAAGACTCGAAAATGGGCAGATTAAACGTGACAATGTTGCGTTACTTGACGAGAGAAGATTTTAGAGTGCTCACGGCGGTAAGTTGGCGAGATATGTCTCTTTATTCTCCCGATTAGGAAGAGAAGTTAGGTGGGGAGGGGGGCATGGGCAATATGTTGGGACATGAGCGGTTCTTCTTGTGTTCTTAGGCTGGGTAGCAGAATACTAGAATAGTAGGGCGTTTGCAGAATACTGAATATATGTAACTTTTATAACAAAGTTATAGGACTTATCTTTATTATTTTGTAGGAAAGAAAACTGACATTGAATAACGTTACATACAATTCTGTTTTTCGTTTCTTTCGCTTGAAGAAAGATTGATCTAAACTGGAAAATCTTCAAAATCACATTTATATTTATATATCAACTAATGTATAGATTTTGTAATGTATAGCAATTTTTACTTCAAGTTTACTCTCAAAGTTACACCATGGAGGTTCAAAATATGTTGTATCTTTGAAATAACTTATGTTGCTAATTACTGTTGAACTTGCTGTAATAAACTCCTTGATGTCTCTCTAATACCCACCCTGTGCAACCAAACATCCATTCCAGCCTTGTTTACCATATTCCCTGACCTCTGCCCCCTGCAGATTGAGATGGGGATGAAGAACCATGAGGTCGTGCCTGCCAGCCTCGTCGCCTCCATCGCCAGACTCAAGCACGGTGGCTGCCACAAGGTCCTGAAGGAACTCTGCAAGAACAAACTCATCTGCTTCGACAGGGGAAAGACATGTACGTGTACTTGTACTACTCTTCATATGTAGCAGTCTCTGGTTGATATTTTGATATTACTGTACTAGATGATTATAGCAGTTTATTCTGATTGCTACATTATACTGTATCAAGCGATAGATTGAAAATGTAGCAATCAGCCAACAGTACACGCTTGAAGGAAACTTTCAGGAATTACTTATGCTTTTAACTAAATGATGACTGTAGACTACCATGAAGGAAGTGGCTGCACCCATTATATAGAAGCCTTAGTTAGTGAGGCACCAACAAGTTTTAGGTCTTAAAAAAACAGCAGTCTATATTTAGAATGTGTAGACAAGAATCAAAGATATCTTCAGTATTACTGTTTGGCCGAAATGCCAAGTGCCCTGACACTTACACTAGTTACAGTAAACTAGTCAAGATCGGTTCTGGACTGTGCCACTCTAACTTGGGGGTGTATTTGGAGTGTTCCATTCCTGTACTGTCTAAGTACATGTAGAATGTATTAGTACCCAGCATCCTCCAGTAACCATTCCCATAATCCTCTACAGGGGAGGGCTACCGTCTGATCTACAGCGGTTACGACTTCCTGGCGCTGAAGTCGCTGACCTCGCGGGAGGTCGTGGCCTCGTTCGGGAACCAGATCGGGGTCGGAAAAGAGTCAGGTGAGGTGACTTGATTACGTTATTGTCCAGAGTGTTTCAGTTTCACACAACTCCCAACATCATGTTATATTTTGGTCATCTTTTACTGACTTGCTGTCTACTCTAATGAATAAGTTGGATGTACAGAATGTTACACTTTATGCCATGTGTCTCAACAGAAGTGTTGCTATTTTCCTGTTAAACTTACAGATATCTACATTGTGGCAAATGAAGATGGGGAACAGATGGTGATGAAACTTCACAGGTAAAGTTGTGTTTGACTTTATTTTTGCCCTATTTGGTGAGTAAGACACTTTTGATCAAAGCACAACAACTTGTCATGCAACTGACAGTTTCAGTGACAGTCAAAACTGACCATGGGACCAATAAAATCTGGTCTATGAGGATGAGCAGTCCCTATGGACAGGATTTTGAATGCTTGGATCAATGGGAAAAATATTAGCCTGGGTACCATCCTCCATAGTTACCGTTGTCTAGCTCAATCTTTTCACATGCTCACCACAAAAAGATTGAGCCAGCAGTAACTACAGTGGATGGTACCCAGGATAAGATTATCTAAGGAATCACCAAAAAGATGTCACATGGCCAGTTGGTACTTATGTAAAGGTGGTCACATGTACCGGCTTGACTGTACCACAGTAGGTTACTTTTATTGATCCTAAAGCTTTGTTCCTCCTCCAGACTTGGCCGTCAGTCCTTCCGCGCCATCAAACACAAGCGTGACTACCACCGGCACCGACAGAGCTGCTCCTGGCTCTACCTGTCCAGACTGGCCGCCATGAAGGAGTTCGCTTTCATGAAGGTAAGGGAAATCTTAACCATCCATATCAGTATTTAAGAATACATTTTTGGGTCAGTTATGTACCTATACCTCCATCTCTGAAAGTTTTAATGCTTCTAATGCCTACTACTGTTTATTTATTTATTTATTTGTTTGGCTGCGTACAATGTACAGCAGCCAAGGCTGCCCGACTAGCTATTGCTATTACAAGGGGCCAGCCTTGCTGCGAAAGTACTTCCATGGAGTTAGTTCATGTTGGTAAGATTACATGTGACATTCAGATCATATACCTAAACACTTGTTTGATACCTTTGATGGTTGAATATTTCATGTAGTCCTTCCTTAAGTTCTAATGCAAGATTTGCCACCTCCAGGCCCTGTATGACCACGGTTTCCCTGTGCCCAAACCTGTGGACTTCAACAGACATGTGGTGGTGATGGAACTGATCAATGCCTACCCAATGTGAGTAGAATGTTTGAGAATGTAACCATGGGTAGATGAGTTAAGTAAATATTTCCAAACTCCTACACCCCCACCTCTCATGCACTTGCTGTACTTTGGTCTAATTTCACTAATGTTACAGGTCGCAGAGGAATATGTATATGTAGTCATATGATGACAGAGAATTCCTGAAAGTAAAATTACATGTAGCATGTTACAAGAAGTAAGATTAGCCAGCCCAACACCCCTTTTACATGTACTGTTTGTAATAGTTTAGCCCATGAGTGCTAGAGTAACTGCATCCAGATGACCTGCCTCTTGAATCCTGACATTCCACCAGAGCCGGACACGCTCACTGTCTGTAGAGCAATCTCAGAATGCAACTGCCAAGTATAGCAGCCTATACAGTCTCTGTCTGATTCAATTGAGTACAACAAGTAACAACATAGAAGAAACTTCAACACAATGTGTTGATTGTTTCCACAAACAGGTGCCAGGTCCGGGATGTAGCCGACCCTCCCGCTCTGTACAACGAGTGCATGGAGCTGATCGTGAGGTTTGCGAACCACGGTCTGATCCACGGCGACTTTAACGAGTTTAACCTGATGTTGGACGACAAGGACGGCGTGACCGTCATTGACTTCCCTCAGATGGTCTCCATCTCTCATCCCAACGCTGAATGGTCAGGGCTTACAATGGCTTTCATAGAATACTAGTTTGGAATACTTGCAGATAGTTGACAATTTAAGAAAATGATTTGACCAGTAATAGCCTGCTTTACCTTGTTGATACTAACAGATACTAACAAAATGAACAGAGTCTGAGAGGTACATGTAAAATCACATTAGTGTCTTAAAGATTAACATACCACATCACCCTATTGTTCTAGACCCTTTAATATATAAGTTGTGTCAAGCAGGGTTTTCTCCAGGATCCAGCCTTCTGTCCCGGGACAGGAATTTGCTTGTTGCGACGAACAAAATTTTCACCCCGTCCACCCCCAAAATCTCAACTTTACGGCATGACATTGATGAAAATGTATTTTCATAAGCTTAAAATTACAGATTTAACAAGGAAAATTAACAAGAAACAACGAGTGTGGTGGAAAATAGATTAAAGCCAGGGACAGCCCTAGTGTTTATTACTTTGGCCCCTGCCACTTGTTTGCATGTTCTATTTCCTTCTATGACCCGCTTTCAATCCTTTCGCATCTGCAGGTACTTCAACAGAGATGTCCAGTGTATCCGAGACTTCTTCCTGCGCAGGTTTGGGTACGAGAGCGAGCTGTACCCAACATTCGAGGATGTCAGGTCAGTCACTATCTCAGGGTTTTAAATACTTGTGAAGAAGAGTATTCTAAATACTCTTACAAGTATTCTTAAACTAATACTCTTACAGTCTAACAAAGGCATGTGCTCCATACAATAAACCTCCAGAATCACAGTTAACTGTAAATACTTAAGTTTGCGAGAATTTAATTTCGCAGTAAGGAGAAAATGGAGTGTTTGCTGTGGTTTTTAGTCTATTTATGTCTGGCCCATATCTTGCCTGATATTCCAGACGTGAGTTTGATCTGGATGTGGAGGTTGCTGCCAGCGGCTTCACCAAAGAGATGCAGGAGTCTCTGGAACAGGTTAGTGACTTTTCCATAAACACATATCCAACTTACAGTAGATTTCTTTTCATGTCAGATTTCTGTCTGATCCATTTACCATGAATTGTACATGTACATATCTCAGAAATCCCATCCATGATGGCCTTTATATTAAAGCATTCATTTGTTCAGACCCTTGTAGTGCCTAGTGGTACATAGGGTAGTAAGTTTCCTTGCTGTTTCTGTAGTAGAGTGTATTTTTGCAGGCAGGAGTTGCCAGCCCTTCCCCTGTATCAAAGCATAGTTAGGCCACACCAATTTATTTTCTTGGTTAACGGATTCGCCGCTTCGTTTTTTTGCTGAATCAAAATAAAAATAAAAACAGCAGACTGTGAAAAATTATCACCTAACCGCCATATGACCGGCCACTTTCTCCCCTCAAAATCGGCAAAGCAGCAGAACAATACTTGGTTCACTGTAGCACTACCACATGTGAAAATATTATATGGGGTTTTGTTTCACATTTGGTGTGTGTTTTTAGTCCCAAAACAGCTAAGAAAAGACGAATATTTGCTGACCGAAAAATATATTTGGTGGCCACCGACGAAATTTTCGGTTCTTATTTTGCAACAAAATCGGCAATCCAGTCAAAATAGCTGGTTCCCTCTTAGCAATATTAGCCATAGAAATACCATGTATGATGTTTTTTAGCCTTTGATGATGGTTGTTTGGTCTTAAAACCAGTGAAAACCCGACAAAAACCACGAGGATGGCTGTACATGTGCTCTCTGTGCTCTGCTAGTAAGACCGCCATTTTGTTTGTTTGGACAGAAAGTAGCCTCACATTCCACCCTAGATTACGGGCTTTAAAATTGATATCTTCAGCATGAAAAAAAGTATCGATCTTTTGGAAAACTGCGTAATAGACGGCATGAATATTTAGCTGCAAATTTAAAGGCTCATGTTTATTTTCTTTCCTTCAGATGTGGTTTTTGAAGTCAAATATAATTTCTACTTTCATCGAATGTGCAGCTTGAAATATGCTGCTGAAGGAATGGAACATTCCATTTTCTCAGACTGAAAGGGGCCAATGCATAACACTTGGAGTTGGAGCTGGCTGTTTTTAGAGAAAACTTTCTGAGTGTGTGTTGAGGGATTTTGATGAGTGAAGTGCTTTATAAAATTCATTACATTCTCTACTAGCAAATGCATGTAGGTTTCTACTGTCTGCTTTTTTTCAAAGTTTCTGATGTGTTCTTTTCTCAATTAACATGACCAAGCTGAAAGAAGTTATACTTATTAATAAAGTGAGGAGGTTTTGCCCAATGTTCTCCACATTTTTCCATTGTGACTTGCCTCAAGTTCCAAGTAGAAAATACATGACTTGGAGTTGTGTATACTGTTCCACTTGTTGAACTTGATGGCACCATTGGCCCCCGGTAAGGGGTCATAGCGTGGAACCTATGCCCAATTTTTTCAAAAATTCAGAATTTTTCTGTCAGTTTATATCCTAACGTAATACATGCATGATGGTTTGCTTGTTATTTCGGTATATGTGACAGGGATGAACGTGTCCTTTCGCCTTTGCTTACATACCCAGGAGCAGACAATGAATATTAATTAAGCAAATGCCAGCAAGATGAATATGTCAGAAACATAAAGTATTGTGTTTCAAAATAGTATCGGCTTGAAGATTTTTCCTGCCTTTTTGTGATTGTAGATAAGAAGTAAACCTGAAGTTCCAGGAAATGTCCTCCACTTGTACTTGAAACAGCCAAAATGCTAATGCTTCCTCCTTCCATGCCCTTTTTTTTTTTTCGCCCGCCCGCTCCATTTTTTTTCTAGAAAAATCCGTTAACCAAGAAATTAAATTGGTGTGGCCTTAGCTGCAACTTTAATTTTGCAGCCTGAACAATGTGTAACATTGCTTCTTTAGATGACATATGTTTTGTTAGTCCTAGCCTTAAATAGCTAACATTTCTCAGTCATGGGTTCCCACCATATGTGGTGCAGTTGATATGTCAGGGTTCTCCCACTAGGAATCATTGAAAACCGCCTGCAGGCAACATGTTTTCTTGTTGAAATAAATGAACTAAACTAAACTAAAACTTGAAGGAAAGTTAAAGAGTTCTTTCTTCTCATAGGGAATGGAAGAGGAGGCCTCATCCAGCAAACTGGAGAAATCAGGAGCATCTCAAGAGGATGGAAGTAGTGATGAGGAAGAAGAAGAGGAGGGAGAAGATGAAGGCACTATTGAGGATGAAAGCGATAAGTCTTCCAAACCTCTTGTTTCAGAAGCAACAGACAATGCAATGATAGACACTGCAGCATCTTCACACGGTGATGTACTTGACACCGAGAAAACTTCAGACAAACCTGTAGATGAGGACCACAATGAGCATGAAGATGTTACGACCTACGATATAGCAACAGAACAGAACAGAAGACAAACTGATGAGGAAGACAACGAGGGATCAGACAAGGATGACAACTTGAACTTGGAAGACTTAAGCATGGCCAACCGTAGCCAGCGACCGTTCCGCGACTCCTCCCAGAGCAAGCCGACGTCTCACAGAACCAGGAGTTCCCTAAGCATGAGCAGCTCCGTCACCCAGGCAACCTTGGACAAGGACTACGTGAGAGCGAAGGTGAAGCAGAGCCTGGCCAAGAAGAAGAAGGCTGTGCAGAAGAGACGGCTGATTAAGGGGGAGGCTGGCGCGGTTACCCGGACACGCCGGGAGAACAGAGACAACATCAAACAGAGCCTGTCTTCTGTCTGGTTCTAAATGTAAACAACATCAAATTTCATCAGGGACATCCTCATCAGATAGCTTTAAAGAACTTCTACAGTTAAATTTGCAAAGGTTAGGTATGACAGGCTGTTCAGTGTGATATACTGTAAGTCACTTTATCTTCACGGTAGCAAAATTTGATGGTGTAAAAAAAAATAGACATTTTCACTGAACTTTAACTTCACAGTGGTGGCAAGTGCTTTACAGACGGGATGTGTGAAGGACTCATCAATGAGAACAACAGAAATTTTCACGGTGATGATAAGTTCACGGTACAGAGGTAACCGTGAAAACATAAAGTTACAGTGAAAGAAACAAGAATTACAGTAACAGAGCCTCTTCTCTATCCAGTTTTAGAGATTCGATTGTATCATGACTATTAGTTTTTGTAATGACCTGTCCAATACAAAATCACCACAGTATGAGCAATACAGTTTTTCTGTCGCTGATGACTTTGATGTATAATATGTATGTCCAACCCAAGAAAAAGCACTGTCTACGACTCTTTTTACCATTTACTGCAAAATTCAAGTCCCGTCAAACCAAGGAGGTTATATAGTCTATATAACCTCCTTGGTCAAACTGAAATGAAATTACAACATTTTGGGATATGCCATACAATAAAGTGAATAGTTAGCCTACAGCATTGTCTGTTACACTATGTTCAGCAAATATGGGTACATCTACAATGTACATGTCACAATGATGAAATGAAATATAAAGTAGTTTGGTCCTACATAAGCGATGTGGCAAGGAGTTACAGTAAATCTGTAGATAAGGACTTGATGATGCTTGTATAAAGAATACTCAGCAGAAAGGGACATTATTAAAGATGAAACACATACTACAAGGCTGTTGTTTTTCTTAAAGATATAAGATGCATGTAACTCCAAGAATCTTCAGATTGCCTTAACTTACGATCTTTATTGATCTAAGCTCCAAACGTGAAAAAAGCCATCAAACATTAACCACCTGAGTGCTAATGTAAGCACTGTTAAGTTGGGAGAGAACACTGGCACACAGGGTGAAGTAGATTAACCTCTGACACATATGATGGCTGTAGTTATAGCTACAATGTGTTGACACGATGTCAAACAACGAAGGAACCAACTTAACTGCTAGAAACTGAATGACAGTTGTACTGTAATGTACATGGTACAATGTATGGCAAGAATAACAAAGTAATCCAGACAATATCGAATATTATAAAAAGCAATAATTACGGGACTATGGGCAGAATGGCAGATTCACAGTGGATGTTAAACGTTTCTAACTATCATAAAAAGATCAAACCAGTATACCACAAAAGTTACTATAAAGAACACCATTATGTAATAACAGTACTGCAGAATGACTCATCAGTATAGAAAAACTTAAAGTAGGTCAGTAAAGAACCTTTGTCACCTAACCTTTGATCCCACAGTTAAACATCTAACAACACATAAGTGGACACATCACACTGTCTTTAATCAGGGTCTATTCTAGGGTTTTCGACCCAGCAAATTTCTCAAAGTTACTGTGTAAAAGTTACTGTGTAATGTGATGAGCTAGATATCAACGGTTATCATTGCGTTACGTCTAGAAAAGATATACGATTCAGTAGACAACTGGCTGTGTTGGTGATATCACGTAGTGCACCGCGCATGTAAACAGATTCCTAACCCTCGAAAACAAACATAGATATCAGGAAAACATGTTTGTAACCCCCTACGCATCGTGAGGATATGTGTGCGACAATGGACGGAGTGCTCCGCGTTTTCATGATCATCGCCGGCTGTCTGCTGTTTGAGGTTGTTGGTAAGGTCTTAACATTTATTAGACGTAACGTTACTACTGTGTCCATACGTCGCTTCTGTTTGTTATATGGGGTATGTTCCATTTCAGACGGAACGCCCGCTAAGGAGTTCAGATACAAATACGGCAATTTGGGATAGTTCCACAGTTAGAAACGTTATAAAGCCTTCAAGCGTCTTGAAACAGGCAAAGCTAACATGGCACATTTGTAGTTTTACCTAAAGAAACTCTTAGATACAAAAACAGGTGGTATGGCATAGATTGAACAGTAACACCACTGCACTGTCGACGTATTGTTTACTCTTTGGTGTCCTGAATGATAACAGTAACAGGAGAGATCTGCATACACACGCACCACACTGACAGTTTCATTCAGGTTACAGTGTACAAGACATATGTCCTTTGGTAGGCATTTATCATACCTTAGAAATTAAAGAGATGTTTGAGCCCCAACAAGAAGCAAAAAGGATATCTATGATCAAATTTTGAATTATCATCATTACTTGTGTGTTGTGTAGGCACGACGATTATGGCAACTACAGTCTCTCTGACGCCACCCTCATCACCATCGGAAACAGTTGCCATGGAGACGACAACGCCCTTCGTAGCCCCATCACTGACAACGACGCCAGTCACCAAACCACCGATCACAACACCATCACAGATTTGGCCCTCTACAACTGGACCAGTAACAACCGCCCCTTCACAAACCGTTAACAAAGAAGTGACCACCCCATTGGCCTTTACAACGCCGTCAGTTGACGCTGCTACAACGCCGAAAGACAGCAATAAAACCACAGTGCCAGCGACGAGTAGCTACTTTACCAGTGCAAACGCCGTTGACGAATCAACGACCAACAAAGCGGATGATACCAACGCTACATCATCATCATCATCCACACCCTCAATGATACCTGAAACGTCAATCACTCCGGATCCCAGTAATTCATCTTCCTTTCATACATCTACTGTGTCTACAAATATGACAACTGACAAGGTCCTTCCGACAGACAGCGTTGAACTGACGACCATTCCTGCAAATTCATCTTCGGCTGACGTAATCAACGTTACCATGACAACTCCAATGAGCAATGCTACCAATCACGATGAAACAACGTCCGAAATGTCTCCCAACGTAACGGCGAACCCCACTCTAACCACCTTGTCAGACAATAGCGGACAAACTGATGATATCCAACAAGCAGGGCCTCCTCTCGTTCCTATCATCTTGGGTGTACTTGGGGGTGTTTTAATCGTCGGGATCTCGGTTACTGTCTGGATCTGGAAGAGAAGGAACGGGAAGGACATTTTCAGGGACCTTATCCCCCTTGTTGACAAGAAACCGGACACTGACTCTGGTTTTGAAGACTTTCCGTACTACGGAGAAGTCCTGTCGTCACGTGAGGCGGAACCTGTGTTCGGCCAGCTGCAAGTCGGCGGGCACGATGTCACATAATCTCCAAGCAGATGTAGCAGTTAGGCTTAATCAAGCTTATTTTAGGCGATGTTTTAGACGTTTTTCTTTTTACAGATTAATAAACCACGTGACGTCGGGAAGGCGCAGTGGCAGTGTGTTTGGCCCAGAACCCACAGGTCTTGGGTTCGAATCCGGGGTCCCCTGATCATTGTCCCGTTGATGTTATGTCCCTAGGAAATCAAAGGCACTTCACTCAGGTGAAAATGAGTACCTAGCTTCGATGAGGGACGTCCCTCAGATAGGACGTTTAATGGGAGGACCAGTGTCTGAGCAGAGCCACACCTCCAGCACGCGCACGCAAAAGAACCCACCACACTTATCGAAAAGAGAAGGGGTCCTTTCCGATGTGAGTGGATCATATAAATCTGTCCGGATATGTAGCTTTTACTGTTTAGTACAAATTTGGAGACCTGATTATTTAATACATTTATTTAGTTAGTATTAGTAAAACATGCCAAAAGACGAAATAAGTGGAAAAGTTGTGCTAGTGATTTTTTGTACGAGTAACACAATACTTTTGCAGTCTGCTAGTGATTTAATGAGCAAGCATGCCTCTAACTCATAAAATCACTAGTAAGAGATTATACATATCCCTTACTAGTGATTTGATGAGCAAGCATGCCTCTAACTCATAAAATCACTAGTAAGAGATTATACATATCCCTTACTAGTGATTTGATGAGCTAGCATACCCCTAACTCATACAATCGCTAGCAAGATATTATCTTACACCAGAGCAATGATATATGCGGTAATTGATATCGACCATAAATTTATGATAACCTTACCGAAGTAAGGGCAGCATTAGAAGTCGACGAACTAGTGCCTTCTATTGCCGGCTTGATTGTGAAAAAGCTATAGAAGTCAATGATGCTTGAATACCGTACTTGATTTGTACAGTACCTCATTTTCCCGCCAGAGGGGGTCGGTGGTTTTAGTACATGTACATGTAACCAAGGATTATTTTAACCTCCTTGATGTAACGTTACTAGCAGACGCTGTACGAAATATCTAAGAAAGAAAATGGTTCGAATTCCTTTTAGAAGAACGGCCTGGATGTCTCTGATATGGTACTTGTATTTTAAGTAAAGTGTACTAAGAACATTTAAGCACAAGTCAAGTTAAGGAGTATTTTGGAAGGTTCAAAACTTCTACAGTAGTACTCAATTGATTATCTATTAGGGCTTGCATCGCATCTTTATCAAAGGAAGTGATTTTTAGGTGAAGCTAGCAGACGAAACTTTCTGAGGAGGTTTTTGCCTTCCTTGAAGTATGACGCAAAAGTAACCTTTCTTGATGATATTCAATATTGCATCATCCCGGATGCAAGCGCGTTTGGTGAGGGTATGAAAAGGGTAAAATGGACAGTTATTTGATCAGCCATATCATGTGAATAGCCACAATTGAACAAGATATACGATCTTCATTAGTCTTTTATAGAGCTTAATATATTATAGTTGCTTTATATTAACTTAAGAAGTTATGAATCGGAAAAGTTCGGATTGATAATTTTCTCCTAATTCTTCATACACATCCTCACCACATGCGTGCCGTGTGCACCACTGAAACAAGATGGCCGACCAAGTTGCGGAGGGAGTCGCGAAAATGGACATCCAGAAAGACGCGGAAAAGGCACGGTGACCCGTCCTATCTCCTCCATTTTCAGCTTATTCCAATCTCAGGGAAGCGCCTATGATCGCCAGGGGTGCAGTATTGGGGCTTGCCAAGCGAATCGGTCGTGAGATACGCCGAAATATGAGCGCTAGTTCGGTAGGCCGGACCACGTTTTACGTTGCATACCTTGGCTTTGGGTTCCTGTTCAGACCATGTGCGTTCTGCTATGAATGTGTCCTTGTAGATATGTGGGTCCTTTTTTAGGAGGAAAAAAGCTGCAAACGACTTGAGTGCACAGGCATTACGTCCCAGTGTGTTCTGTACTCTTTTGCACAGACAGGTTCTGAAAACAAGTGCTGCATCGATATCGATTTTTCTGCTGCAGATGTCGTGTGTATAAATGTTTTTTGTTGAATTGGGATTAAAAAATCTCTACCGATGATGGTAGGAATACGTCACTTAAGCCAATAACATTCGTGAGCTCTAGCTAGTCAGCAACATGTATTTTTGTATTTTTTAGATGATGTATTTTTGTTTGATGTCGTCTCGTATGTGTGACACGTAGATAAACTTCGTCAGCTGTACATGTGTAGTATTCATGGATTACTTATTATTTTTTCATGCCCCCCTCCCCCTTTAAAGGGAGGTCATGTTATAATAATATCAGGTGTATTTGCAGCCAGTGCCACAGGCAGGTACCCAATGTGGGCTCAACGTCCCCTTTAGGTTCATCTTTTTGTACGACGAGCAGTGTTGCCAATATTTGAACGATTCAAGACTCTGCAATATTAACCTCTGTAAACTTATGCATAATGGGGTGGGCAGGAAGAGGGAGGGGCAGGGGAGGTGAAGGGCGGTGGAGGGAATTCTGTAGCCTCTACCAGGCCCCGCCCTATCGCTGGGAAAATAGTAGAAATGGGCCGAGGAAGTCCGCTATACAGGGTAGTCTGCTATACAGTGAAGCTCCATTATCGATAATAGAGCTTCACTGTATAGCGGACTACTCTGTATAGCGGACTACCTCGGCCGATTTCTACGATATTCCCAGCGATAGGACGGGGCCTGGTAGAGGCTAGGAATTCTGTTCAAATTATTTATGGTGTTTGTCGTTAATAATTTGTGTCAGGTGTGTCACAATGTTGCAAGTGTATTACATCATCTACAGTAGGATGTCTAACCTTCCCATTGACTGTCAGAAGCATTAAGAATCCTGTCAAAATCAGCTGTACACATAGACCAGATTTTATCAGCCCCCAGACGGCCAGAGTGGTCTTCTTGGGCAGTTTTGACTGTGTACTCAGATATTATTGATGCAGATTTCAAGGACTTGGCAACCAGGCCTGGGTTTGCCTTAAAACTTTGTCCTGGCTCAAGTTGTCTGACATTATAACGTAACGTTACATCCTTGTGTTTCTCTACAGCCCCCTGCGCAGCAGGGTAAGAAGAAAGAGAAGAAGGAGAAGAAGGGGAAGGGCGGTGGGAAGGGGACTGTGGATGCAGGGGGTTTCCCCTTGGAGGTGAGCTATGCAGTTTTGGCAAACAATAGTTTGTGTGCTATATCATTCATATATCTGTTATTGCACCCCCTTGCCACTACCAGTAGAGGCTGTGACCAATGAGCAACTGATAAGCAACCAAGTATTGGACAGATTGCTCAACAGTATTTTTAAACGTTTAAATGTGTGCTCTGTTGTCTTCTAAATGATACTTTTGCATTGTGCATCATATCCCAATTATAAAATCAAGCTTTGCACAAATGAGATGAGGCCGGCTTCATGACAGCTTGCCAATTCTAATGGAAATTTAGTATCCTACAATTACTGCAAATCTTAAGATATTCCTGGTATTGTTTAGGTTCACGACTTTCATGGTTACAGTAAGTGTTTTCTTCCCTTACAATGCAGAATGGCCCACAGGGCTGAGGATTGTTTGTCTTTGAGTCCTGACCACACAAAACCCCCTCTAACTATGATGTATTCCCCCTCCACTAGATGAACCCTCCACCAGCATTCCTTCAGGAGAGGGTTGAACTCTTCGACAAGCTGTACAAAGAGTACCAGGACGAACTCGCAGGTAGACTAGCCCTACTGCTGTTGAAAAGAAGGCAAAAAGCAAAAGCGCTGATTTCTAATGTAACAGTCTAACCCTTACTTAACTAAAGAAATCTTGCTCTCTAAACAGAGATTTGGCTCCGGCTTATTTTTGACATCTTTTTGGCGAGTTTGGCTGACACCAAAAAAAATGTCAATGACAAGCAAGAGCCAAACCTCTGCTTGCAGAATAAAAAAATCTATCACTAGTTGCTGTAACTTAGTAACTGTAAATAATCCGAATCTATTACAAATGTAATAAAAACCCGTGCGGTGACTTGGAATGGACTCTATGATATGTACAATTGTTTTTGTAAATGTGAAGAAAACTGTACTAGTCGACTCATAAATTGCAACATCCCGTATACAAAAAACAAAAGGATCATATCTGTTAACCTTCTCCCTGCTGTCTACATGTAACTCGAGAATGAAGTGCCAAACAGCTACTGTACTTCAGTGTGCTAAATGTTAAATGCCAAAAAAATATTGCAGGAAATTCATTGTACAATACATTTCACAAAAAGGCGCAGATGTAGCATTTAGATATGTGCACCCTAAAGCAAAGTGGTTCTGAAGACATAAAACAATTTTGTCTTATTTCTTCCAGCCAAGGAGCCAACACCCATCAAGGTGACCCTCCCTGATGGCAAGCAGCTGGATGGACAGGCATGGCGAACCACGCCCCTGGATATAGCCACCTCTATTAGGTACTGCCACCATTTAGAGTAAAGATGTCCCTGTAGCTCAACTGTTAGCAGCCTCACAGTTAATCTCCTTGTTCTAATTAGGTCATAACTGGGAGGCCCTGGTTCAAATCCTGGGACAGGACATCTTGTTTGGGGCTGCACCCATCTTTCGGAGGGGATATAAAATACCCACCTGTCATGAACAAATTATAATGAGGGGGGATACGATAAGATAATCACATTTGGGACCACATTCTTTGCATTGCAGCAGTGACACCTAGCTGCAGTGCAAAGCAGGAAGGTGGCAGATGGTCCACTGAAATGTTGCCAAGTAGATCTCTCTTAGTGTCAATACATACTTTAAGACCCTTCTATGGTTCTTCCTTCCTTAGTAAGGGCCTGGCAGACAACACTATAGTAGCCAAGGTAAACGGCGTAGTGTGGGATCTGGACAGACCATTCGAAGGCGACGCCTCCGTGGAGTTCCTGAAGTTCGATGACGAGGAGGCCAAGGCCGTGTACTGGCATTCCAGCGCCCACATCATCGGAGAGGCCATGGAGAGACACTACGGGGGGTGTCTATGCTACGGACCTCCCATCGAGGATGGCTTCTACTATGACATGTATTTAGAGGGAAGGTTTGTACCTTTTGACATTGTTCATTTCACCTATATTGCTAAGAAAGTTACTACAAAGACATCCATGTAGACTTGGTTTCATCTAGTTTCCAATATGATAAATAAATCTGCAGCTTGTATGCAAGACTTTCACATATCCTGATTCTCTTACAAATTATGGCCAAAAGGACAAAGAATTCAGGTGTAGAATTTCTTACATGAACTGTGAACAGATACCTTTCAAGTAACTTAGCTAGACCAGTCAGAAACAGGCGGATATATGGGACGCTAAAATTAACAAGATACACTGACTTTGTAGACTAGCAAAATATTCATACATATTCCTTAAAGACAAATATAGACCATTGTTGATTTTACATACATACATGTATATGTTCAGGTAACAAAGAGAAAAAGAATGTTAGAAAAAGAGAAATGGATATTCAATGTTTAACTGTAATCCCTCTCCAGACAAGTGTCCAGTAATGACTTCCCATCCCTGGAGACAGTGACTAAGAGCATCCTGAAGGAGAAACAACCCTTCGTAAGACTGGAGATGAAGAAGGAAGATCTTCTCAAAATGTTTGCTGTAAGTCTGCTACATTTTCTAGGCGAAAAGTAGACTTTTGTAATCTATCTATCCACAGCTAATACTGTGTATCAATCCATCACTGTCATGCTGAGTATAACCTTGTCAATTTCCTCCTCCCAAACTATGTTGCAGGCTACATTTGATTTTTGTTTAGTAAAAGGCAAAATGGATAATTATGTCACTAGGTAGTCAATCTATGTTACATCACAACCATGATTGGTAAAGAGTCCCAGACACACAGCAGGACAATTGATTGGCTGACGAGTCTGCGAGCTCTAAATGGCACTTTCGGCAGCAGTATGCCCAGTATTCTCTTGACGATGGCACGATTTTTGATATCGCTCTACATTCGGAGCTCAGTGAGCCCTGTTCAATGTGATAGGGTAGATTTTCAGGCAGAAATATGCTCGACTCTTGAGTGATTTTGAGATTTGGCAATCTTTTGGCGATCAACAAGGGACGGGTATCAGGGACAATGATGACAGTGCCAGAGCTGCCTGGCTCTTCTGTTAAAACTTTGCTCAGGCAAGGTGATGCAAGCTAGAACATGGCCATCCCGGCTTCACTGAGAAGTTGTTGCAGAATTTGATGTTTCGTTTTCTTTCTGTAGTACAACAAGTTCAAGGTGCGGATCCTTGACCAGAAGGTGACCACGCCCACCACCACGGTGTACAGATGTGGACCTCTCATCGACTTGTGTCGAGGGCCGCACGTCAGACATACCGGCAAGATCAAGGCTCTCCACGTCCACAAGGTAAGGTTAACCTTTAGCACTCTGAAGTAGCCGTTTGGAACCCAATTCCCTATTGGTTACATAGTTAGGCAGCAGGGAGAAGGTTAAACCCTGGTTTACGTTTAGTTGCTTATACATGTACTTTCTTTGTTCAGTTCAGCTCCCCAAAAGTTTCTGCCCAACATAACCATATTGTATCTCAGTGTCCCTTCTTAGAACCTTAGGTAAGTGAAGGGTGGCCTCCTGCTAACCATATGCTTCAATATGTTGCTGTAAATGTTTGTTCAATAAATGTGTTTAGCACTGGAAGAATATCAACTACTATGACTTTGTGAATCCTTCCCAGACATAAATGTATCACCCTTTTTATGTGTGTTTTTCTCTAACAGAGATGATGGCAGACAAATTTATCACCTTTTTTCTGTGTCTTCTTTCCATCAGACTTCACGAGACAATAACATACATGTACAAGTGTCTAATCCTTTTCCCGTGTGCATTTTTTTTCAGAACTCGTCCACGTACTGGGAGGGCAAGGCAGACATGGAGTCCCTACAGAGGATCTACGGCATCTCCTTTCCTGACAACAAAATGCTGAAGGAGTGGAAGGAGTTCCAGGAGCAGGCCAAGGAGAGGGACCATCGCAAGATTGGCAGGGTAGGAGAATCTACCCGTCTTCTTTAGGGCTTACATCAAAATTGGGACAGTAGGATAATACTATGTACCTGTCTTGTTTGGGGCTCACTGTAAGACCGGTAGCATGGTCTTATTTGTAGTTTGGGCTTGTAAAAGTTGTCTTCAGGACAAGGCAAACCACTATGACAAAGGTAAAATTGGTCAGTTAGGATGATTTTTAAGTGTGAGTGTCTGGCCCTGTTGTAGATGTACATGTAACACTACTATTACTATGTTAAATACAGGATAGATATGCTTTCAGTTTTTTCTCCTTTGGAATTTTGCACTACGTATACCTGGTGTACAAAGTGGACTTTCAAAGTATGACGAAGTTTTCTGCTCTTTCTCAGGAACAAGAGTTGTTCTTCTTCCATGAGCTCAGTCCTGGGAGTTGTTTCTTCCTGCCTAAAGGAGCTCACATCTACAACAAACTCATAGACTACATCAAGGTAAGTGTCTGACTACCCTTTGGAAAAATACAATTCAAGGTCCTTAACTTACAATACTACAGCCCTATAGACTGAATCGTTGCATGTGTACGTACATAGAATGTTGAAAACTTGTGCATAATCGGACTTGCCAGAAACATATGAACAAGTTAGATAAATCATAACCAGGGCTTGAAATACTAGATGCATCTGCACTTTTGTGCACCCAAAATTGGAGCTGTGTACCTTATTTTGGACTGTAGGTGCACCGATACACCTAGATATCGTGTAGGATTATGTGCATAAAGTTTGATAAAGGCACTATTATACACAAGTATACTGAACAAATTCTACACTTGAAATTTTTAAATTTCAAGTATCAAAAAGTAATGAAAGCCGTACATGTAAGTTAGCTACATGTATAGAATTTCAGAGTCGGGTTTTGAGGAAAGGCAGTAAGTATTGTAGTAACGTTTTGCTGACATTTTGTTTTCTTTTGCACCCAGATGTTTTCTCTATGCACTTAAAATGTTAGTTTAGGTGCCCAAAAATGAATTTCAACTAATTGCCATATTTTGAACAGGAAGACTCAGGCATTAAATCTACCTGCAATTCCCATTATCTCCACTAGGCGGAGTATCACAAGCGGGGGTTCCAAGAGGTGGTGTCGCCCAACATGTACAACGTGAAACTGTGGAAGACGTCAGGCCATTGGGACCACTACTCTGAAAACATGTTCAGTTTTGAGGTGGAGAAGGAAACCTTTGCCCTGAAACCTATGAACTGCCCAGGACACTGGTAGGTGGAGTAAAAAGTGCTGATGAATGCACAAACTTTGTTCTATCGAGACATCCTTTGATGGGAGGGAAAGAAGTCACATTTTGCTTTATGTCTTAAGGTGCAAATATATGAGATTGTTCTTCATTTTTTTCTTAACAGCTCACAGCTACTTTCTTTGTGGTAACTGTTACTGCTGCAAAGGCGTGTAGCATATCTTTTTAAGTTTTACTCAAAAGAGGTACACTGTATGACAAATTGAAATTACAATGCAATTGTTTAAAATACACCCATTTTTGACACAGAAAAGTTGAGATGTATTCAGTCAGGTTTCTTTTTCGTGACTCAAGGCAAAATTGTCAAGTTGGTATGTTTCTGGACGTATTTGTACGCATAATAATTCTTGCTGAGAAGATGAATTGATTTCCTTTGCGTCCTATCCTCCAGTCTGATGTACGATGTCCGTCCCCGTTCATGGCGTGAGCTGCCCCTGAGAATGGCAGACTTTGGCGTGCTGCATCGGAACGAGCTGTCCGGCACGCTGACCGGCCTGACGCGTGTGCGTAGGTTCCAACAGGACGATGCTCACATCTTCTGCACCATGGAACAGGTAGGGGACCTAGTATTTAGTTCTGGAAGGGATTAGACATTGACTTTTCAAGACACAGTCAAAACATTGTTATCTGACGTTTTCGTGGTAGGATTTTGTTTGTTTTTATACTGTAAATGTAGCAATGTTCGCTGGGATTTTATTTCACAGTAGGGAGAATGTGGAATAGTGTTTGTAGTGGTTCTACAAAGCTGATACTTTTCTCCATTCACCAACCAACTTTAGGGATGCGTACCGGTTATAAAGGTCCGGTTATTACCTGAAAAAACGTTTCGGTTCAGGTCCAAAAAACCGAAACCCAGTTTTCCGGTTTTTTCGGTACTGGACCGGTAAAAAAATCTAGCACTCACATTATATCTTTTTCGTTCTAGACCATCTTAAACCTTCCGTAAATCGCTCGAAAAAGACGAAAACATTGCCATTCATGGCGGTCATATTGTCTGCATGCTGAGGTACAACAAGCAATCTTTCCCGAAAACGATCTTTTCTCCGTGAAAATATCCCAGCACCACCACAGGACAATGTATCAGGTCATGAAATATGTTGTGATTAGTAAAGAATATTCCTATCGCGGTAGATACACCGTTAGATTGTGCAAAACACGATCAAAATTGGCGTTCTCGACACCGATCGAGGCGCTAGGCGCCATATTTGTTTTGAATTAGCCCCGTCCCGCGAGATTTGAGATTTGATATAAGTTACATGCAAGGTCAGCTGACCTAGACAGCGAGACTTCCCGAGACTTGATGACCTTTCACCCGCAGCCGCGGGAATTGAAGTGAGAAGACGTGACGAACTGTTTTCGTTGACGCTTGGGCATATAAAGATGTCATCCCGCAGCATAAAACGGAAAGGGCAAAATCTGTCAGGGGCAGGAGAAGCTGGCTATTATTTTTCTGCCACAAATTGGATAAAGATGGCTTGATCGCGGCAATCAGGGATATGTTTCTGCAGTGGGCCTCCCAAAAGGACTGTGATATCCTGTGATATCAGCGGTGCGGGACTTGCTGCTAATGAACTTCTAATGAATACCAGGTGCCTTGATCAGATGAAGGGCATGCCAGAATGTCAAAAGGCCGAGTTCAGAGAGAAATTCAAGTATATATTTTTTCAATTTTTTTTTTTTTGCATGTAATTTTTTTAAATGTGATTTGTGTTGGACTCCAACTTGACAAAGTCTAATCTCATTTATTGGTTTCCTTTAAAAAGTGATTTTGCACTGGAAAATATTTTTCATTTCACAGTCTTGACCAGTAATTATTACTTATTTCGTTCATTTTTAAGAACTTTAATAATTCTACCTAATTCTGATAGAAGAAAGCAACAGACTTAGCACTGTGTTATACATGTACTCTCAGGTTAGTGTACAATAACATGATATCAGTCTTGGTCTATGACAAACAGCGTTACACTGGTATAAAAGTATGTGTATGTGTATCACAGTGCAATGTAAGAACACTCCATGACTAGTAAATAGAAGTTTGGCAATTAGTCAGATATGCCATGGGTTCAGGTCGGACCTAATAGGTCCGGACCTGAACCTAAACTTTTAGGTTCAGGTCCGGACCTGAACCTGAAAATGGGTTTAGGTCCGCATCCCTAACCAACTTGTTACTGCAATTTTAGTACTTGTATTGCCACACCTTTGTTACTTCTGGATCAAAGTTGAGCTCTAATTCCAAACACACAATTTTTTTACTGATGACTCGAGTCTTTGTCAAGGAATGAGCAATCCACTGCTTCTGTGACATCACGTTATGCAGATAGAATGTAAGTTGCAGAAAGTCTATGGCGCCCCCCGTCTCTGTTGAGGGGGCGCCATAGACTTTCTGGAACTTATGATGCACTGCTCATGGAGTCACATGTTATGGTTCTGAAGAATGAACCAGCACATTAAAACTTGTCGTGTTCCTGTGGTCCCCCCAGCTGGAGGATGAGATCGAGGGATGTCTGGAGTTCATGAACAGTATCTACACCACCTTCGGCTTCGACCTCAAGCTGTTCCTGTCCACGCGACCAGAGAAGGCCATCGGAGACAAGGAGACCTGGGACAGAGCAGAGAAGGTAAGCTCCAGTCACCTTGTGTTAAGTGAGTCAGTACTGGTAGTATGAGAAATCCTTTTTTCCCTCTTGTCCAATGCAGAAACGTTGTGTATACTATAGGTTTGTTTTTTGTTTCCTTTTGCCTGTGATGAAGTTTTGCATGTAGATAACTTGTCATCTTGGATTCAACATTTTTGGAAATTTAGAATCAGAAAAGATTCAAATTTCCTAGCTGTCAAGATGTTATCAAACAGATGTATGTATCTTCAAGCAGAGTAAAGGAAGATATTTTCATAACATTGTAAACAACACTACATACTTTTGAAAAACTTTAAAGATGATTTTTCAAGGGCCACAAAAGCTGCCATATTGAGAATAACTAAGTTGTACAGTGTCAAAAACTTGTTCCTAGCTTGTTCTATTCAACCAGCATATTGTGTCTGATACACAGTTGCTTGAAATTCAGAATCAGAACAAAATCAAACTTTCTAACTGTCTAGATGATAGATCATCTATGCATCGTCAAGCAAAGGAAGTTCTTTTGAAAGACGAGGAAGATAAGCAGTTAAGAGTCAAGTTTAGTGGCTTTCTAAATCTCCAGGTACAAGTACACAGTGTCAAAACATGATTTCAAGCCTGTATTTTGCAGCTAATGTAAGAAATGTTGTGCTAAAGCATTTGTGCCTGATGGACTTGTTGTACTTCCAGCATCTAGCCTCTGCTCTGGACAAGTTTGGCATGCCATGGAAGCTGAACCCAGGGGATGGAGCCTTCTATGGACCAAAGGTGGGTTGACTTAACTTCTCACAGCACAGAGGTTTTGTTGTTCTTTTTCATCCCCATGGTTTCTCAAATGAAGGAAGATTACTTCATTTCATTACATACATTTAGGAAAAGGCACATTCTTCACGGAAATGGTTGAATGGTAAGGAAATATGTTCAGTTTTCTGCTTTGGATTTTTATTAATGTTTCACCACTATTACATACTATAGTGGGACATTATATCGTTACCTCTACCTGTACTTTTACTCATCTGTGTGTACCAGTAACTGTTAGTTGGAATACAATACCTCAAGACTGAAAGAAGACAGTAGCTTCATACCTTCACAATAGACCCCAGCTACGGAAGTGACACTGATAGGTTTATTAGAATATGGAGCAGATGGTTCCATAACTAGACTTAGTGATGAATATTGTTTCCTCCGCCCTAGATTGACATCCAGGTGTTTGATGCCCTGCGCCGTGCTCACCAGTGCGCCACCATCCAGCTGGACTTCAACAACCCCGAGAGATTCAACCTCACTTACGTCAGGTATGGTATGGGTCAATGATTAACAGAACAGTTACATGTAGTGACCTGGCTCGAGGAGTTTATACTTAGTCTTACATAATGCCTGGCCAGTGACTTATAACCACTATATAAATGAGAGTCACCATAGACACTGAGGTTAAAGCGGGTCATTATCATATAGCCAATTCAAACTGACACTAACATTGTTAAAAAGTTGAAATCCTATCGTTCATTATCGTACATTATTGGCGATCATTGATACATTGCAAGCACATGATGTTTTGCTTACTTCATAGTTTCTATTGTAGTATCTTTTTGTATCTGGTAGCTTAATCTTCCAGTAACACACACCCTTTTCCCTTGTCAGTGGAGATGGGGATGAGAAGAAGCGCCCAGTGATGATCCATCGCGCCATCCTGGGCTCCGTGGAACGTTTCATCGCCATCTTGTGTGAGAACTTTGGTGGCAAATGGCCGTTCTGGCTGTCCCCGCGTCAGGCCATGGTGGTCCCAGTGTCTCCTGACCAGAATGAATATGCTCAAAAGGTTACTTTCAATTTAGTGGATCTTAAGCAATAAAAGTGAAACTAAAGATAGTTTGTCTGCTTTTTAACCTTTAGCACACTGAAGTAGCCATTTAGCACACAATTCTCTACTGGTTGCGGGGTTAGGCAGCAGGAAGAAGGTTATGTCTTCCCTGAAGTTGCTTTTTAATTCTTCCCATTTTAGCCAAAATTTAGGGATAGACAGACTTCCACATCTATAAGGCAAGTATTAGAGAATAGGGTTGGAGGTGCAAATTATTTAATTAAAAGCGAAAAAGTTGCAATGTAAGGATGAGGAAAGTCATAGCTTACACAAGAAGTTGCTTCCACACAAAAATGCAAAATGGCAGAAGAAAGAACACGATTGACAAAGACAGGAACCGCACTTACATGTGTACATTTTTTCGCATAACCACGGACCTCACAATCTCTCCTGGTTTGTTGTGAAGTTGAGAATTCATGAATTTGTTTGTTTGTTATTGTTTAGGTCCGAGACAGCATCCATGAGGCTGGGTTCATGTGCGAGGCAGACTGTGACCCAGGCGACACCATGAACAAGAAGATCCGCAACGCTCAACTGGCTCAATACAACTTCATTATGGGTAAGGGATACTTTTATTTTTAAGTTTAACAAACACTTTTTTAATGAAATCCATCATCTAACTTTATTAAATCAATGTACCATTTTAAACAGCCTGTTTAGAAAAAGTATCAGATATCATAAAATGGCTGGTAACGTCATCAAATATAGATATGACAAAAAAGTTGTTCCAAAACTCTATGAAATGTAAGAAATAATGATAGATCAGTACTCAGAGACTTATCAGAGAAATAGCTTAAAAGGTATTATAAGGAGTCACGGTTTGCAATTTTAAAGCACAAGAAAAATGTGGTAAATCACAATCAGGCTTTCTTTTTCTTTGTTCAGTCTCTGAGGGCTGCTTTTCTCTCTATATATATAACTTTAACCCAGAAATAACATTTAATCTTACAGAATAGAAAATAGAAGGCATAAACTTAAGATATGTAACATTCCTAACTCCTGTCACTGCTCAAAAAAAAAAGTTGTAGGAAAACAGGAGCGAGAGAACGGGACCGTGAATGTCCGTACCCGTGATAACAAGGTCCACGGCGAGTTCTCGGTGGACGCTGTTGTCCAACGCTTCAGAAAGCTCCAGGCCGAGTATACCAGAGACAGCGAGGAGGCCTTTGGGGTCGAATAGGTCAAGTCATGTCAAAGTTCACCTTGGGGCAAAGGTCGAATCAAATGCAACTAAAAATGGACACAAATTAAACAATTAATACCAATGGATTAATATGGTAAATTGTGTAAAAATGATGATTATGTATACTATATATAGATAAAGCAATCAATGACTAGGTGCAGGTAGATGTTAGGTGACTGTAAGGTATACATTTGTAATACAATGCTGTGCCATACAATAACTGTGGCACCAAGACTTGAAATAAACTGCTATACCTTCCTGTCTATGATTCTGCATCTGTGTAAAATGTATAAGAATAAAAGGCAACTTTCAAATACATGTTTTACACCACAAAAATACTTCCTGCTACCTTGGCCTAGAAATCATTTTATCATTTCTGATCTACCTCTACACTCTCAAAAGTGTGCACTTGCAAAATTAACCAGCCAGTTTTAGTACTCGTTTTGCATACATGTATCCTCAGCTTACATACATGCTGTTTTCACTCCATCTGTTTCCATTGGCTGTATGCATAATGTATGACAAACAGCTCTCCTTGTGTTGTTAACCTCCCTTTTGCCTAACTGCATAACGGTTAACCAGTTCAAATTGTGCCAAAAGGCTATTACTGCAAGGAGGTAAACCAGGAAACTTCTCTCTCTTTGGTATACCTTTTCTGCCTTCACAACATTGCACTATGTTGTTTTATCCACCAAACAAAGATTTAACTTAAGTTGTTCTCCTCTGCAGTTGTAGGTAAGAAGGAAGTGGAAAGCGGGACCGTGAACGTGCGCACACGCGACAACAAGGTCCACGGGGAGCGGTCAGTGGAAGATGTCATCCTACGCTTCCTCAAGCTACAAAATGAGCGTGTTAAGAACAGCGAAGAAACATTCGGAGACAATTAAAATAGTACTACACTGGTACTTGTATAGAGTAGATAAAAATGAAGGTCCTGCTTCTTCAAGTGTAAATGAATAAGCCCTTGAAAATTATGCATATTTTATTGTCCACATAGTCAGTAATGAGGACTATAATTATACAAGTACATGTATGGAGTAACTGCTGAGTGGCTGGCTCAAGCAAGCTCTTGAGACTTACTTCAAGAAGTAACCTTAAGAAAGTCCATAATTTCTGAAGGATGATAGACGCTGCTTGCCTTGGAAGACATATTGACACTAAGTAGCATAATGTATTGATACTGTGTCAATACTCAATAGTATTGAATACGCATCAGGCAGTCCCTCATTGTACCTGATGAAGTGTTCCTCATGTTGAAGATAGTTTTGATTTTACAGAGGTGAAGGGAAGATGGGGGATCAGATGCAGTCATGTCAGTATTGGAAATTGATTGATGAAGATTCAGTGGTATTGAAGCTAAACAAATGTTATACAATGTCTGCAATTAAAAGATCTCAGATATATGACACCTTGGACCACATCAGTAACTCACATGTATACCAAGTGCTTGTCATCATGCACTAGCTGTTAGCTGTATTTGAGCATGTTTGGGGACACATCCCAAATAGGTAAAACCAGCTTCTCTAACTTCCTTAGCAAAATGTGTTGAAAAATGACTACAATAAAACATGGTAAATAACGTTACTGCAGTTCTTTGTTCTTTGACTGGTACATGAGTTGAAAAATTACCTTTGCTGAGAAGATTATGTTTTCGGGTGCATGTGATTGTATGTGTGTGTGTCTGTGTGTGGACACAATAACTTGATAATGCCTGGGTGGATTGTCTTGGAGCCATGAAATGGTTAGATTTTTGACCCCCTAGCAGATTGTTTTGGTACTGCAGTGGAACGTCTGGTTTTGATGTGTTCTGCACATGCTATCGTTATTTTTAGTACATGTATAAGCATATAAGATAACATAGCTCTTGAAAGGGAGGGTAGGTTGAAAGGGCCCCCTAGCATTATAGTTTTTAATTGCAGAGGCCAACTTTGAAAAAGGAAAACTCAAGAGGGGGCTGACCGATCATGATTTTTTAAATGTAGATAGCTTATGTAAAAAATTTCATAACCATTTGAATTGTCAGGCCTTAAGGTTAAACTATTATATTTTGGTCAGTTGCATTAGCTCTTCCCATACAGCCGTATTTTGTATTTGATGGAGCTCATTAGATTTTCAGATTCCATGAGATCTAGGCTTCCATATATGAGAATCTTTAATTTTCCCCAGTTTCCTGCCATGGACAGAGGAAATGATAAAACCGAACTTTTAGTAACCACACTGAAACTCTAGTACATTGACCAAAGTAGCTACACACACAGGAAGGAAGAGCCGTACAGTTGAGTTTAATAGTTAGATGTAGACGTTCTAGCTGGCCCCTTATTCTAGCCTCTACCAGGTGTGAACTGAGAGAGGTGGCTGGAAAGACTAGAAATTGGCCAACTAGATGTGGCCAACTGTACTCCAAGCCTGCTAGTGCTAACTCCTCTGGTATGTTATCTGTTTTGGGGGCCAATTTCTACTCTTTCCAGCCACCTCTAACTGCTGATAGAGGTTACCCTTCTTCAGCCCCGTGCGGAAACAGCCACAGAACGTGCAGTATCTGTTTTGCTGGAATCTAGTTAATCTCCAATGACGTCACAGAATAGCTATGACGTCATTGATGCCTCCAAGCTCCAAGGGCGTCTTCTTCCCTCTTTCCCTCTATGGAGGCTGTGGGTTGAAAGATCTCACATCGCAAACATCACGCATTACACAACTACAAACAGCTTTGCATCAAAGCACGAAAGTTTTGGCGACAAAATCTAAATTCCCCTCGTGAGGTCATTGGCCTAGGGTCAGTGACGTCTCCGGCGAAATTCCAAGAACTATAGCAGCGCCACCGTGCGCCTGCTATTAGTATTGCAGCCGTAATATCAGCGGTACTGTAACGGAGTAGTTCTGGCCTGTCCCCCACCCCTAGGTGAATCTCCGTGATACCTCAAGGAGGACTCACAGACAGGCAGACAGTTCCAACAAGTCTTTATTCATCTCTCTCCTCTGACCATGACGTCACTGGAAGAGTCTATATCTATAAGGAAGGGGGGGATGAGTCCACTATGGGCTCTTACACTCTTCCCCCCTATGAACAAACAAAACTTCTCCTGAAGTTTACAATAGAACATAATGGTGAACTTCGAACAATATGGCCAAGATTAACGTTATATACTTAAAAAAAAAAATTACATGATAAATGCAGTGCTGCAAAAGGCCGAGACTGGGTAGGTTCAACTGCCGGTATGCGGCCCTGGGGTAAGCCATGGGCGGCGTGAGAAGCACAATAAATGTGTACCAGAGCATTCTGTACCCTACATAATTATGATAATAGAAAGCAGTGCTGCAGAAGGACGAGACTGGGTAGGTTCAGCTGCTGGTATGCGACCCTGGGGTAAGCCATGGGCGGCGTGAGAAGCACAATAAATGTGTACCAGAGCGTCCCGTACCCTAGTCCGTCAAGGACTATACACACATCAAAGTGTGAGTGGAAGACTAGAGAATGTTTCTCTGTCAACTTCACAATGTCCCACAATTCTACAGTTACTCAATCTAGCATCTCTTTCACATCAATATAACTGACATCATCTAACATTTCTATCACATCACCATAACTGACATGTCATCATCTAACATCTCTTTCACATCAATATAACTGACATCATCTAACATCTCTATCACATCACTATAAGTATAACTGACATCATCTAACATCTCTTTCACATCAATATAACTGACATCATCTAACATTTCTATCACATCAATATAACTGACATCACCTAACATTTCTATCGCATCAATATAACTGACATCATCTAACATTTCTATCGCATCAATATAACTGACACCATCTCTATCACATCAATATAACTGACATCATCTCTATCACATCAATATAACTGACATCATCTCTATCACATCAATATAACTGACATCATCTAACATTTCTATCACATCAATATAACTGACATCATCTAACATTTCTATCACATCAATATAACTGACATTATCTAACATTTCTATCACATCAATATAACTGACATCACCTAACATCTCTATCACATCAGTATGACTGACATCATCTAACATTTCAGGGTACCACTACTACAAACTTGAAAGAAACAACAACAAAGGCTTCAAAACCTAAACTCCCTGTGTATGTGCGGTTGCCTGGCAACAAACTTCATGGTGGCACTTTCCCATGGTGTCGGGTAACATCAGAGACATCAAAGGATCATGTATGTATGTACGCGTGATACAAAAGTTGCAAATTTTACCTCGATTTTGCCAATAACAAAAGCTACCGTGATTATATCAGAAGTTTGTATGACAGTCCTCTGTAGATGATGTTAGGAGTCTTCTGCAAACGGTGTTGTAGTCCGCCCGGTGTTGTAGTCCGCCCGCGAGACATGTTGTGTTTAGCGCTGACAGGTCCGTGCGGTCTGGCCGGCTGGTGTCGGGGGGCCCGACTCGGCTGAAAGTCCTCTGTAGATGATGGAGTCTTCTGCAAACGGTGTTGTAGTCCGACCGACCTGGACGCGAGACACGTGTCGTGTTGAGCGCTGACGGGTCCATCGGTCTGGCCGGCTGGTTGACGGGACCGGGGCCGCGGGGTGTCGGAAGAGTCTCTGGGGTGTCGGGGAGCCCGACTCGGCTTGGAGCCGATGGCACATGAATGCCAAGGAAACTTGAGTCATTGACATGCCTTGCAGAGGTTGATCAGGAGAGGCTGACAGCAAATAACTTGCAGTCCAATTGTAGTGCTCGGTTGGGAGTTGAAGTCGGCCGGCAGGCGCTCGAGCTTCCCACATGGCGCGCGCATCATGGCGGCGGTCTCAAAAACAACGACAAAAGTCAGAAAGTTTTCTTCCTCCGCTCTTGCTGCAGTTCGGGGGTGAGGGACAGGCTTACCGGGATCACGTAGGTCCAGATCCCGCCGCTGCCACCAGTGTAACGGAGTAGTTCTGGCCTGTCCCCCACCCCTAGGTGAATCTCCGTGATACCTCAAGGAGGACTCACAGACAGGCAGACAGTTCCAACAAGTCTTTATTCATCTCTCTCCTCTGACCATGACGTCACTGGAAGAGTCTATATCTATAAGGAAGGGGGGGATGAGTCCACTATGGGCTCTTACGGTACCATCAGTCCTGTCCGGGCACGCAAGAGGGATGGTACTTCTCACAGGATCCTCTGCAGTTTTCCCCGATTATCGCTGAATTTGTCCCGGATATGAGCTTATATCGGACGCCAGGACCTAGGATAGACTCGTAGGTGAGTGGGAAAATAGATGTTTAGTCAGTTGATGCTTTGGGGCAAGGGTGAGGAGAGAGTAATGAGGGGAAATCGAAAGTCTGAAAAATAATCGTCCCTCGGTTTTTCCTGTCGCCCACGATTTTCACCCTTTCCCCACTGTAACGTGGAGTGTATCGAAGATGCGTTATCTCCAAATTGGATTACCACGGGTAATAATTCTTGTAGAGGCTCAAATCCGTCTGAATCGTCCGGGTTATTATTATATAGGGATGCATTTTTGGTGCTGACATCACAATCACTAGTTTAGAGGGATGTGGCGATGGCGCCCAGCTGTCCGATAGCGAAATCGGTACGTTTTCTTCGTCATTTCTCCGCTTTTTTTGCCAAATTTTCTCAGCATTGATGTACAATCGTGGTGCCATCCCTAGATATCCCAGACTTGACGTAATACGGGCGTGAAAGGCTGTGTTTGCGGAGGGAAACTTGCCGCCGGCGCCGCCCTGAGTTAGGGTTAGGCCTTAGGGTGGGAGGGGGGTCGGGGATTCCGAACTGCGTAATTCTCTGCCCTTTTAATATCTTCAACATGTGATGCAGCTTCTGCCCTTGGTTCCTTTGTGAACAAATTTGTGTCAATAAGCCAAAACCTTTTTTTTCATTTTCCATTTCTTTATAGCTAGCTTTGTTTTGTCTATTGGTCCGCTGTTAAAACTGAAATTTAAAGCGATATGTTTTACTGAACAGCCTGTTTACAAATGTACGTACACTTCAGTATGCATGCTTCCATGATCACAATCGATTATGATATAATTAAAATATCATTATTTCATAAACCACTGTAGCCACCACTTTCTGTTTGTGGTGTAATGTTACGTGTTTATTTGCAGCTGCAAACAGACCATTTCAGTTTACAGAACAGGACAATAGAGGAAGAAGGCTTATTGGATTACGGGATTTTGACAGCTCAGAATAAATAAACCACCCGCGAGCTCGCCAAATTTGCTCACTTAATTAGTACACTGCTAATAGATGGCTTCCTGTCCCCAATGTGGTTTATTAACATTTATTTTAGTTTTTATAAACTTGGAAATTCTTTTGGAATGGACAAGGAACATATTTCCCAACTTGTATATGAATAGGCTTTATAGATAATAAATATCTAAACACTCTCCAAAATTCAAATTGGAATTGTAACAATACAACATTACTAAAAACTGAAAGTAAGAGTAGACTCTAAGTTATAAGTTATGGGACCATCTTTAAAATTTACTGTTGAATTAAAGTAAGCTGTAACTTTTTCATATGATAAGAGCACAATTATTAGAGAGTTAGTCTTAAAATTGAATTTTCATCTTTTATCATATTTCTTCCCAAGCCCATTGTAGTTGATTTGGCCCACATTATGATATAGATATAATACATGTA
Organism: Branchiostoma lanceolatum; assembly: GCF_035083965.1. NCBI lineage: Eukaryota > Metazoa > Chordata > Leptocardii > Amphioxiformes > Branchiostomatidae > Branchiostoma > Branchiostoma lanceolatum. The sequence continues at coordinate 21,250,807 of NC_089723.1, read as the reverse complement.
CAGAAGAATTATGATTATTATAATTTGTTCCCTGTCGTATTTTGGTCGCTGAATAAGAGCAAAAAGCTTAGAGAGGTCATCAATCTTTTCTCACGTATTTCTTCCCTAGCTGTTCATGTAACTGATGTACTAGTAGGCCATACGGTGACATATGATACAGAAGAATTATGATTCCATTACCGTGATGGATTTTCAGATACCCATGGTTAAGACAGCGCAGTGCACTCAGGACCCAACATTTATCATTCTGCATCGTAACATTTATCCTACCATACTGACAAGTGATTTATTACCTTTTATATATTAATGGGCAGATAGACAGTCTTGCCTACCATGCATACAGTGCAGAATAAAAGGCTTGGAATGCCACTCTGCAAATAATATAGGGGGCCAGTGTTTACGGAAGAGCGCTTTGTTTATACTGTATAACAATATGGCACAGTGGAAACATGCCTGATTTCCATATCCGCATATTGGTTGGGCAGGAGTTATTTTTGTAACATTTACATATCAAAGAGAAAAATTTTTCCCATAGGCTTAACTTTTGTCATGCTTTATTTTGGAGTACCTAAAATAGTAAGAAATACTGCAAATGCAGAAATGTTTGTGTTTTTCGCGGCAAGCTGCCAATTTTTGACCCTTCTACTCCCTTGTCTACTTTTGTCTCGTGACGTCGAATAAAAACGTCTACGCCAGAGCCTATCCTCTGCTTCGAGAGTAGTAAGGAAATCTTTTTCAGTGGTTTCTGAGATTGGCACATACCATATTCAAGCCATATTATATTTGGTGCCATCTTGGTTGGGTTTACATCATGTTTATTCACTTGAAGTTGAATAGGTCCTGGTTGCTGATAGTGACTACTGTAGTGGATGTAGACTTGAGAGGATGTCATCTAGGCTTATGCTATAGAGTCTATAAGGTATATTTTGATAAGATGTGAGCATAAAGACAGAGGTAAGTTAGGTTTCATAAAGATAAGACGCCCAGCTAAAGCCAAAGCTGTGGCAATGGAAAGTGGTACCAGCAATAAGCTACTTGAATATCAGATGATAAGCTGTAGTCTCCAGGAATGGGCATGTGATTACTGGTGATTTGTGGTTTTCATCCCCATGACCTTACACATGCATGCTCGTGTAGCATCCTTAAATGGTAAAACATATCAAATTTGTAAGTGGAGGGGCAATGCTAGAGATGGATTCTAGAGCTAGAAACCAAAAAGAAATTGCAATTGCAAATTTAACTTGCAATACATATGATTAGCAATACATACATTTGGTCCTCATCTAGCAAGTGACATTTATCATTGGTTTGTAGGTCATTGTTTTTTTTAGAAAAGAAAATGATATGTTGGTTCACAGAAAGTAGATCATCTAGTTACAGTTATTTATGACAATAACAAGAAGTAATACATACTAGTGTCCTTGAATTGAAAGATTATTTCCATTCCCACATATATGGTGGCATTCAAAATAGCAGTGGATGCAATCTGTTATGATCCATGTGTAAGTGATTGACACAACAACAAGAAAACACAGTGGGGGCAATGTGGTGTTTCAAAACAGTACAGGCATGGGTGCCGGTGGGATGAAAAGGCTGGGAGAGCCACAGGCTGGGAATCAAAGAAAGTTGGGAGAGTCTTGGCATGCCTGTTTCCTCTGGTAGCTGTAGAAATAGCACAGTGCTGATGTGCAAGTACTCGAGGCATGTGGTTACCCAGCAGGATATGGAAACGTTACAGAACAACAACTTCCCGTGGCCTGGCTATTTTGTGAAAGTGATGAATCTGTATATTAGTATAGCCGGGGAAGGGCATCCTGGTTGGAGCTGCATTTGTCTTTTGGAAGGGACGTAAAATGGGGGTCCCATGATCTTAGGAGGTGCCTCAAGCACATTAAAAGGCACTACAACAGCCTCATTATTCAGATGGGTACCTACTGGCTGTACTTCAGATGAATATGAATTGAACATTCTTATTTGTCTCAATTACTTCCACCAGGACACAGTATTTGACATGGAGGTTATAATAGCAAATGCCATTAAATATCCATGCCATAAATATGTATGTATCATAACATGTTTCAAATCTTTCCCGATAGTAGCATATTTATTGATTCTTAACATTGCATTGTGGGATCCTCTTTATAGAGGTTGTGGGCTCAATGAATTCGAAGGATTTTTGAGTGGATATCATATTTGGACCAAGCCCCTTTCAGCTTTAGCATCTACCTTGCTGTAGATAAGTGCTCTGTGAGTCTGTTAAACACCTTCATCATCATCATCTGTCGGGGTCGGGGTTAACTGCCCCACCCTTGTATCTTACTTTGAACTCTGGGTGACCTTCTTGACTATTTCAAATCCTCAAGACATCTTCAGGATTCCATCAGCGAAGCAAATTGCTGCTTATATAAAAGGGAATGTGCCAGCGTTTTCTCTGTGATTGAAAGGGTCTTCTTTGGCCTCTATGGATCGCTGGACAGGGGAGGAGCTCACAAGAAAAACAGAAAGGAGTGCAGTTCCCAGAACCATGTCCTAATTTTGCTTCATGATCAGAGACAGCTTGGCTATTGTCGGAGGTTGAACCAATAAAGAAAGAGTGAAAGGGGATAGTTTGGTGGCCAAATTATGTTGTCTTTTCTGTATCTACAATTTTCCAGTTTGTGAGTTTGCACTGCGAAGGTCGAAAGGGTTCAGATTCACTGTCCACATGTCAAACATGTCAATGGTAAGAGATGGGGAGATCTAAACATATGTCAGCCTGCTAACAGATTACAGTCAAGACAAACAACAGGCATGGTATTGTAAACGCAGAAATGTTCACAGTGGTTATAAACTCTTTAGCGTGAACTTAAAACCAAAGCAAAAATTTACCCACCTATATATTGCACTACATCCCCTGAGCACTACGTAATGCACATTGCACATTATTATGAGGCACATATTAATGATAAATACGCAGTTATCTTGGTTTCTGACTGGCTGTCCGTAAAACCAAGAGTGTGAGTACTGTGACTCTAGCGCAACGAAAATTAAAACCACTGTGAATACACCATTTTCTCCCTACCTCGAAATTAAATCCCAGCGAACTTAATTACAGTATAGGGCTGACGTCACTGTTGAGTTGCGCAGTGGCGTGCAAAAATTGCGAACACAAATTGGGTCCTTACACTAAACTTTTGAAACCCCTTTTTTTTCTTGAAAATTTTGGTCCATTTTGGATTCTTTTGGGCTAGAAGGAACAGGTAGGGTCTAAGCTTTCCCAGTTTGGTCAAAATTTGTATGTTTCAGTCGTTTATTTGGTGTAAGGAGATATCTTTGTGGTTTGGTTTCACATGCTCCGAGTGGACTCTTCCAGGCTGGGAGTAGGTCAAAGTTGACGATTGTTTTCGTCTGTCAGCTGTTACGAGAGAACGAGCTGGTCAACTATCTATTTTCTTTGCATGATTCTAAAGTAGACAGATGTGGCTTTCTGGTGCATAAGAATTTTGGGGGCTTGCAATGAAGGTGAATCCTTTTCTGAGCCCTTGTTTTAGTGCTTTAAAGCATTACTGCCTATGGGCAAGTCTATCTCTTGTATCTGCCCTATATGCCTATGTAGACTGGGTAGATGTGTGCAACTGGGTACTTCAAAGAGTGATTATGAAATTTTAGTAGCAATATTGAAATACAGGAATGATCAATTTTAAATGCCAAGTCGTTGTCTTCATGGAATTTTACTGAAAGGCATTGAAGAAAAATATTTGCTAGAAATTTGTGTTAACCAGTATCACAATTTTAACAATTCAAGAACCAAAAAATCACTTTGACAAACAGAATCTGATGATATCATCGCATAAAAACAATAATTATAGAAATCATCTGCTTTTCTACCAGGTAATGAGGCATATGAGGATCACCATACTGGTTAGATATTTGATTGGAGCCCTTGATTGAAACTATCGTTGTGGACAGATAGAAGGGATACTGTACCATGGCAGAAATCTCATCAACATGCGATTAGCGTTCATGGATGAAATGAATTCATCAGCGCGCTGATGATAAGCGGGACAAATTTGTTCTGAAGATAATCAACCTATTGCAGGGTTTCTGTTGTCTGAATGGTGGATACATTAGTCAGAGAAGTCTTCGAAACTGCACTGATCTCTGTCAAAAGATTGAGGAATTTTGTATTGTCAAACCATAATGGTGATGTATATGCTAGAGTCCACCTCATGCGCATTCACTCATGGACTCCTGATTCAGATGACTTGTGAGCAGCTGTATACAAATGGGAACCAGACCCCTATTATTGGTTCTTATTATAGTTTACATTAAACATTTTTTGATGGAACTGGGGTTTGAAAAGATGGGAGAGATACGAAATATTTACTGGAACTAGAAGATGAACAGAGGTTGTACAAGAAAGACGATAGAATAAAAAGAAAGAGGACATAACTATTGACCTCGAAAAAATCTGCACGTACATGTCATGATATTGTATGTTTTTGTGAAACATACCACATCAACAATTCCCCCTTCTGAGCATTATGCAAACTTACATAGATCCTCATCAGGTAAATGTTCCATGACTGTGCTTTTCCATTCCCTGTGAAGTGATATTATTATTAATGTTTTGGCAATATCTTTGTTATAACTTTTCTTGAAAATGATAAAAAATGATAAAGGACTGAACCCCAGCTGTAACTAGTATCTACATGTAGGATAAGCCCCATGTGCAGAGACCTACATATACATGATGTTGTTACCCATTGTTTATTTATGATCATATTTGTGTACACTGTATATGGACACACAGCTTATTTACCTACTTCAACTTGGTAAGCAAATGATTCTTATATATCAACTGCCTGTAGTCTATCAAATCATAACTACATGATATATACTCCAGTTACTTGCTTTCAAAAACAAGTTGTGTTTATATATACCCTTTAAAATGTTATGAAGATCTGAGAAGACCTTGTTACTCAAACTTACTGTGAAATTATGGACACAGTCATCCCCATAATATGTTCCAATGTAACATAATGCACATGTATATGTAAACCAAATCCTACAAAATACATGTACACACTTAACCACTACGGGGCTAAAACAGGATTACATCCTAATTGATACATCTGGGACAAGGGACATAAAAACATGAGCTGTCCTAGATATAGAATTCATTCCAAACATTCTATATGTTAAGTAGACACATGGTGTTGTGATACTGTGGTCACATCTGGAAGTCCCAAATGTGTACACACAGAAAACAATCCTACCCTATGTCCCCAGGGAGTTGGGTATAATTGGAGGGGACAGGTGCATGAAATGGGGTGTTTCAGCCTCCTGGCCAGAACAATACAGCCAGCAGCAGGTATGCTAACCAGTTGGAATAAATACAGCTATTATGCACAACAGAGCCTAGGCCAAGGTTTCACGCATAGCGCATGCAATTTGTGAATAACTGTAATCTCCAAGCAGATGTGCGAGGTCATAACATTTTCTGACCTGTATGTACAAATAGTGGGTTGTGGCTGTGAGAAAAGCCAAGCCGGTCAGAATATGTTATGATTTTACACCTTAACATCTGCTTTGAGATTAAAAATGCTTGTCTAGTGCAATTGTCCATCCTCATGTTTCAACAGTGCAAGAGTCAACATGCTGGCATGATAGTTGGTCTCCTGTTTTTGCCACTAATGATATGTTTTAGTAGCCTACATTGTACGTAGGAGGCAATTATGATGAAATCGCTACCCAAAGCTTGCAATGAATGATAATGTTTTTCTGAGAATTTGGGCCATGTCAATGTCCATAATGTAATGCCCACCCTACTGTGAATTGTAGGGACCGGGAGTGGGATTTGAATAAAAAACACATGATATATGAATGTATTACAGTGAATAACGTTCCATGCACATATGTAGATATACCAATGATTTGTGACTAGGGGTGGATCCCGGTTCGCTGGACCTGATTCGGACCTTTATAACATCCAAGAACCGAGTCCAAAAAACCTGAAAGCCAAAAACCTGAGTCCAAAAAAACCCTCAACAAAGTACAAATATATATTTCTATTTTGTTTGAAAAAAAAAGTGTTTTGAGTTTCCCCTCTGACAAAAAAGGCATTTAAAATACAGTCAAACCTGCCTAGGCGACCACCTTTTCAACGCGACCACCTGGCCATGGCGACCACTTTTTCTCGGTCCCGAAAATTTTCGCCATAGGCACAAGCATTAAGCTGCCTGGCCAAGGCGACCACCCGTCCAAGGCGACCGCGACCGCCACGAATTGGGACCGCACAGAGCACAATCCCTGCTCATGGCGACCACATTTTTCCGGTGTGTGGTGACATCGGATCATTTTGCTGTCGGATTTCGCGGAAATGTTTTTAAGACCTTGACGGACAAAAATATATCAAAAGCATTGATTCCTTCATCTTCTTCTTCTCGTGTCACCGCTTCTGCCTGCTACACGCTCCCTCTCCATGAAGTGTTTTAATGAAACGTTCCCACTATAAACATTGTAAATACAAACTTTAAGGATTGTGAATACTTAGATATCGATGTCGTTGTGCCCATCGTCATCTTATAGTTTACCGCAAGCTTGGTTCGGTTTGAACTCAATTTTCAAAACGATCACGTAGTGCATGGCGTCAAAAAGTCAGATTTCACAGAAATTACTATCTATTTCTTGTATTTTCAACAAAAATGTGTCTCTGTCTTACTAAATTCCGCCGGAAAATGACTCCGCCGTGGAGGGCAAAACGTTGGCCGAGACTTGTCGTTTCTTTTGGTCCGTGACGCCATCTTGTTTCAGCGCAGCATAACGCTGACTTTTCTAAAACACGACGCTTCTGTGTATGAATATTTAGAATACTCTCCTTATTGATAAAAATTAATATTCTTATATTCTTGTTATTTCCATGACTCTCATGGACCTGGTGGGGGTCATGCTGTCTAAAATCACATAATTTTCCATCCATCTACGTGGTACACGGTATTTGAACACCTCGAGCTGGAAACATGTTATGATTGGAATCCTCTTCATGGCGACCACCTGTCCATCGCGACCGTTTTTGCTCGGTCCCCCGGGTGGTCGCCTTGGGCAGGTTTGACTGTAAGTGCAACATTCAAATTTCAAACACTGGTTTATCTTGAAAGTTTTCTCGCCAAGCAAATTTTATAGTTGACTTGTGCGTGTCAGTATCAATTCTCAAAAAACATAGAAGGGCCAGAAGAAATTCTGGCGGAATTATTTTCTACTTTAGAAAAGAATTGGCGAAGTTTATAAGTAGAGAGCCTTCCAAATCGGATGACTTACTCTGGGTTCGAGTATCCAAAGAATTATTTGGTTTATGTAGTCATATTTCCAAATGTTTCAAAAAGAGAGAAGAAACTACTAGGTGATCATCATTTAGTTTAGCAATAGCCCACAGTTTGTATTTGTTTTTAGTTCTTAAAAAGTATTAGAATGTAGCATTTTATCACTTAATGTTTTACTTTATGCTCCTTACAGACAATGTGTGGTTTTCTATGCATTTAGCCCTTCTGGGCAGGAATATGCAATAAAGACTATTATTACCTTCGCCGAGAAGGTTATGCAGAGGGTAGCGTTTGTCTGTTTGTTTGTCTGTTTGTTTGTAGTGGCACAGGATAACTCGAGAATGCCTTGATGGATTGTCTTGATATTTGGTATGTTGGTAGGTTTTGATGAGACCTAAAAACGATGAGATTTTGGGCCCCCTAGCGGCTTCTTACGGTACTGCAGCGGAACTTCCTGTTTTGATATCTCGTGTTCTGGACATGCTATGGAACTTATTTTTGAGTGGTAGATAGATCTTTGGACAGAGAGTAAGTGGTGTGGGTTTGGGCCCCCTAGCGGCTTTTTTGGAACTGCAGGAGCAGGTTTTGCGTCTGACTTTGAAAGGGAATAACTCAAGAAGGGCTTGATGGATGGTAATGATTTTTGGTAGGTAGATAGCTTGAGTGATGATGTACATGATTAGACACTTTTTATGCAAATCAGTATCTAATTTGCATAATTAATGAGGAAAGTTTATACATCCGCCAAATTCCATGATAGGACTCTGAAACATGTGACATATGTAACTGGGGAAGAGAGAAATATTAATTGATATGAACTATGCAAATGAAGACCTCATTTGCATAATTAATGAGAAAATACTATAACATGATGGCCTTGATGGATGGTCATGATTTTTGGTATGTGGATAGCTTTTGTGATGCTTAGTATGATTGGACGATAATTATGCAAATCAGATTCTAATTTGCATAATTAATGAGGCAACTTTCAAAATCTGCTTTGTTCCATGATATGACAATTCAAATTGTAACTGAGGAAGAGAGGACTGTTGATAGATAGAAAATATGCAAATGTGGGCCTTATTTGCATACTTAATGAGTAACTTCTATTATTCCACACTGGCAAAAGACGGCAATTTCATACATTTAATCCTTTTTTGTGGCATCGGGACGTTATGTGAATGTGAACATCGTTGAATCAAATTATGCTAATAAGGGCCTCATTTGCATAATTGATGATAAATTTGTTCAGCTCATACTTTGGACATGTTATATTTTAAGACAATAAACTGGTATGATTTATGATTGATGAGAAACACTCTTAATACGTCAGTCATAAAGGTTAAAATCATTTGGCGAAGGTATGAGGTCGTGGAACTCTAGCTATTATTAATATTGGTCTGATAAAACAAAACATCAACTGGACAGGATCAGGTCCAGGTTCAGGTCCGGATCCGGACCTGGACCTAAATCTCTGGACCTAAACTTGGACTTGGACCTCATTAAGCCGAACCGGTATCCACCCCTATTTGTGACCTGGTTAGATTTCTAGGTATGTGCTAGACTGGCACCCAAAAAAGTACCAGTCTAGCACAAACAGTCTTCATTCATTTTTTTATGAAAAGGATAAAGATCCATGTATTTACCTCACATTACAGAAATAATTATAACCTGCATTGCGGCTTTTCCTGATCACTACAATTTGACATAATCACGGGTGGAAGGAAAGGGAAAAAACAGCTTATGGCCAATTTACTGCACTCTGTTCCACAACTACCTTACATAGAAAAGGACAGATGCACACATATGTAGTATGCAATAGCACAGTTGGATTCAAATCATGCACAGATTGTTAACCTCCAAGCAGATGTTTGGGGAGAAAATTTTATGGTTTATGATCAGCTGTTTTTTTCTGATGTTTGTAATAGGGAACTGTCAAAAACAAGTTTATCGGACAAAAATATTCTACCGGTACCCCTACATCTGCTTGGACTTTTAGATACATGTAACTGTTTGTAACTTCCCCTGCTATGTCCATAAAAGTGCGTTGACCTCTCCGTACATCATCATCAGCACCCTTCAGGCATGATGTAGTGACTTGCCTGTGTAAGCTCACTGAAATGAAAGACAAGACCAAAATGGCCGCACCACACTTCAGTACATGCAGGTCTGGACCAATCCCAGCTTTAAGTCCTCAGTAACACACATTCTATTCGCTAGCGCTGCATTTGGACACCAACATTTGACAGGATGTACCTAGAGCCGAAAATAGATCCTAGTTGATAAATTATAGCAAGATAACATACAAACGGTGAAACCACCATTTTCCTGTTAACAACAAAATATTTGATATAATTTCCTTGTACTGTACGTGCAAAGTTATGATCTCCAGCAGTTATGATGATGAGGACTTTTCTAGTGTCTGCTCAATTTGGAAAGTTCAAATGTGCCTTGTAACTAGCATCAAGTTCAAATCTATATGCAGAACACTAATATTCAGTTTTATTGCATGTTCCTCAAGGAGGGAAAAAGATATAAACTTGACAGTGATGACTGCACTTACATGGTATAGACTCTGAATGTCTTACATTGTACGTGTCTGAAATACATGTACTTAAAAACAACTGAGGCCATGTTGATTTGACTTTATGGATGACATCCGCACGCGCATCAATTTTTGTCCGTTTCCACAAAAAAAAGAAAAGTTTTCGACCATACTGTAAATTGTACAAAGCAGCTGCATAAAAACAAATATATGCCGTGAATTGCAAAAAAATATTTTGGGAAACGGATAATACTGTAAATGAGGACACCATGATTGTATGTGGTGGAGTCTACTGTCCAGCATATACTGTAAATGCAGAAATGTTCGCGGGATTAAATTTGGCGGTAGGGAGAAAATGGAGTGTTCGCGGTGGTTTGGAGTTCACGTTTGAAACAAAAGTAGCGATACAGTCACACAATGGAACAGCTTTTTGCGGTGTTTTTAAGTTTGCTGTAAAGAGCAAAAACCGCAAGCAGAAAACCACTGCGATCATTTCTGCATTTACAGTAATGTCAATTGTGCCAACAAAGAAAATTCCAAAGTCTTCAAGAAGACGATGTGAAAGAGAAAGAAGAATCTATTATCCAGTAGACTATGTGTTCATTCATTCGGTCAACATTTCTGACTTAACATATATTATAAATGAAGGCACCTTTTTGTTTTGTTTGCATCATCGCATCAGTTTTGGAGTTCTCGGAGGATGTCATCCACATAATCAAATCCACATGGCCTAATCCAGAATTTCAGGGTTCTCCAAACTCTTGACAGGCAGACTTATGAGTTTGGAGGTCAAGTGTCATTATGACCCACTTCCATTCTTTACCCAGTCATCAATAGTGATTGGCCTACATACTCTCTGCACCACTGGTATCTACTGGATTTGCAATAAAGAAACGCAATAAACAAGTTTATAGACGGGGGGGGGGGCAAAGTGCAGACTGAGGCAAACCAGATAAATCAACTACAATCTCAAATTGTAATACAGCACAGATATTTACATATGTGATCTTATCATTTGACGTTCACATCAACTTTGGCCTGTGAAATAGTGCATGGAGCTTTATTTGTGTGTACATTTTTTATGAGCTGGCGTGTTAAGGAGATATAGACAGGATTCTAAATGCTTGTGTCAATGGGAAAAATTAGCTAACATTCTAAGGGACCAACAAAAGTGGTCACATCGTACAGGTGGTCCTTACAATTATGTAGAGGTGGACACTTGTACTAGTTGTAGTTGTGCAGGTTTGATTGTACATGTATATCAATGGCCAATTGGTCCTGATTATGTAGATGTCACTTCTACGTAGGTTTGATTGTATGTACTTTTGTACATGTACATTGTGTAGTTTGGGAAAGGGTGGTATCTAGAGAGAGTCCAAGTATGGAGCTGGCATTGTAGACAGAGCAAAACCCTGAAAAGTAAAACAGTTGCATGAAGGGGACCTGGTTTTACCAGCTGTATGTTTTAATCAAAGCTGGATGCCACGCTGGGGAGCGCTTTCACACAAACTACAGGGGAAGCATATGGTGAATTCGGCTTAATTGCAGTCAATGCATCCTCATTATGGGCAATCGGCAAGTGGTTGGCTGATTGTGGGTTTTGTGGTTTGGAAATGATGGCTATTCATCTACATGACTCACTGAATAAGGTCTGGCTTCTGGCTGAATTGGAACAAGTGTCTGCTGCTAGGCGACACCAGTAAAATTTCAGAGTTCTTGCTTTATTATTGATTGCTGCAATATTAATGTTGCAGAACAACTTGACAATGAATTCCTTATGAGAATACATGTGCATGTGCATGTGCATTATCCTAGACGTTTCCAAATGTATTATGTATAGAGCTAAGCTACCTACCTGATGTACAATTTTGTACCAGTCACACTACGTTTCTTTCTTGCATATACAAGACATAGTGACAGCACAACAGATATTTCACTGCTTGAAGAATACATACAAATGTACCTGAGACAGTGTCACTGCCACATCAAGTCCCTCTTAAGAATACAGTATCTGACTCTGTAGTGTGCATACCTCAGGTAAAAGATGGGTGATTTTTTTCTACTCTGAATAAAGTGAATCTAAGAAAACTTGACGGCCATTTGATTACCGCATTTATGAACAGGATCAGCTTTTCCACATTCAAACGGCCGTCATTAACGTTAATGCTGGATCAATGTGTTCAGAATTTCAAATAAAGTTGAGTTATGTCTAAGTGTGTAGAGTGTAGACATATCTCTTTTGTGTACATAAATAATTTCAAGAAGGTCTCTTTAGCTTCCATGGTTGTCTCCTAAAAGTTGTCCTGCAACTAAGGAATATCATCCATCCCTTATAACAGTGTGAATGTCTACACCATGAGGTCAATGCTGGCTTACATGTAAAGCATGTGTCCTCTAGAAATGATTGAATCATCACGGCCTCCATATTTGGTAGACTTGTTGTTGAACTTGGCCTTCGGTTGATCAGCGTGCATGCCATCTTATGAGGAAGGAGCCGATGATAGTTAATACGTAACAACAGATCTGATAATTTCTTTTCACTTGAGGAAGACTACAGGTCTTGTTGTTGTAAGCACAGGCAGGTTGGTGTTATTTTCTCAATAATTAAAGTTCAAGAAATACCTAAATCTCTAGGAGTGATTGGGCTATTGTAATGTTTCCGAGAAATTGACCTAGGGTATTTTGATAACAGCAGTCCTGGGGTTTGAAATACTTCCTCTCATTGCCTCTGGAGGGAGGGAGTTGGGCATGGGCCCAACATGGTCCCAAGTTTGGTCTGGAGAAACAGGCTCGCCCAAAGTCAGGCAATGTTTTTGTCTGGTAGAAGTCAAGGCTGTTTGTCTTTTTTTTACTCAGCCTTATGAAAATGGGTCAAAGAGCAACACAACAAAAGAAATGTGCATGTTTCTGTGCTAAGATTATGTTTAACTTTGAGGTGTTCTGGATTATGAAGATTTAGTTAGAAAGGCAGCATGCTAATGTACCCACAATGTCAGAGTTTGTGTAAGCATATCCACAGTAACTACAGGAAAACAATTTAACTACCTTCGTCGTATGTGTATGATTTAAGAGTGCTGACTCTTTTTTAAACTTCTTCCTCCAAATAATTTTCAGCTAACCCTGGCCTCCAACAATTTTCAATTGTGACATACAGTATTTTGTATCTTTGTGTATACTATTACCTATTACATCCTAGTGTTGATGTTTTTGTAAACACTGTGTCTACATAGCTCTGACATCATTGCTTGTTTATACATCGTGAACTAGGCAACATGGTACTAGGATACAGTAGGTATTATTAGTATAGATTAATGATAATATACCTTATATGATAACAGAGTTCGAAAGGTCAATCTTTAGCATACAAAATGTAGGTCCGTCAGTCGGGTGGAGGGGTTGGTATAAAAACAATACACCAATACCGGTACAATGTCCTGCAATATTCATTGATTGGGCCTTAGTGCCAAAATGACGCAAGGCATACATACATATATGTATGTGCAAGAAATGAACGAGGTGACATTTCCCTGAACTTACATATGCATGCATTGTGCTGAGACGTACATGTAACTTTCCGAAGGGCTTCTGCATTATAACAAGTACATACAGTCATTTCATTGACCAAATGATTATTTAAATTTCTGGCAAACATGATTATTCATCAAAGGAATTGGGGAAGGAGGCACTCAAGCTAACAAAGATGTCGGTTAGCTTCAGTGCCTCCTTCCCCAATTCCTATGATTATTCATCAAAGTTACATTTATCTTGTGAGTATGAACTATGAGTTGATTATATAAGGATGACTATCGGCGGTACATTTACACACCCTGAAGAGCAAACAGGCGGCCAAATTTGCAGAGTGACTGAAACAAACATTGGGCGAGCAGTACACGTACATTATGATACACACGCACATGCACTTTAGTCGGCTGTATTTTCTTGTGAAGCAGACAAGACTGTCATGATCACCACTCTCACTGCCAAGCAAATCTTTTTTGGAAGGTCAGTAACAATGTTCTTATATCTGCAGTTATGAAACGTATATGTAAATGCCAAGGTCATCATGTACTAGCATCCCAGGACTCAATGTGAGGTATACAGTAGTTGAGAGCTATTAGGGCACAGGGGTTCACTGACAGACATAGTGTTTACTGTATCAGTAACTGTTGGAATATGTGCCAAAGTTGAGTTGCAATGATCTCCTTTATTATGATACATATACATGTGTATGTACGTGTACATGTATGCTTGATAGTACAGGCTGTTGATAGCACCAGTTCTGGGGAAGGATTTCTCTTTTGTACGTGTACATGTATGCTTGATAGTACAGGCTGTTGATAGCACCAGTTCTGGGGAAGGATTTCTCTTTTGTACGTGTACATGTATGCTTGATAGTACAGGCTGTTGATAGCACCAGTTCTGGGGAAGGATTTCTCTTTTGTCCCATGACAACTTCTTGTTATTTTGTGTTAAAGTGATTCCATTACCATAGTCCACAAACAAGTCTGTCTGATAGTTTAGAACATGTACTGTAGGTCTGAGGTAATATTGATTGATTGCTTTGAATGAAGTTTGTAAACAATGTATGAAGTTCAGTTTAAACTTAGTGGACTTTCATGCCTCTTCCTAGCTAATGGCTGTTGTATTTTTTAGAATAGCCTAGCCTGTTCACTTTATGTACTTGAATTTCAAGTTGAAAGCATTTCTGTATGTACAATGTAGTTTGATATATTTATCAGAAAGATAATATTGAAATGTATTTGTGGTTTGTCCTTGCATTATCATATCATGTGTCACTGTCCCACATGCAACAATATTTTAATATGTAATCCAGAACTCATGACTGACATCAAGGTTTTGCTGATACTGCATAAATAATTCATAAATCATATCAGAGATCAGCTGATCCCCTTTTGCTTGTCCATTATTATGATTATTATGTAAACTTCTGTGTTTAAAGCCCAGGATAGGTTTTCATTTCTATTTACAAGCAATGTTGTTTACACTAGTTGAAAAAGAGGAACATGCGTATGTGCATCTACACATTGTATTCACTCAGGTTTTTATCAGGTCTATTTAGATTTCATCTTGTTTACATGTAGAGACATACATTGTACATGTACATGTAGCTGCCAATAAGAACCAGACAGCATTTTGGGAAAAATTTGCATGGCTAACATTTTAGAAAATATTCACTACGACAAAAAGAAAGAAGGTCAAAAACTGTTATTGCTGAAAAAGAATTGCTTGGATTAAAGTTGGAATTAGTGCTTATTCAAAAATACAGACATATGACCAAAAGTCATCAGGTTAATTTTTTTGTTCAATTAGTCAAGTCAGGTATGACATGCAGACGAGTGGAAAATCAAATAGATAGAATTCTTTTTGAAGATAAGCAGTCAACTGTATCCATCTATACCGAAAATTAATCATTTTCTTGATTAGGCATGATGAAAAGTACATGTACATGCCACCTTATAACGATTATCCTTGGTTCCCCTGAATGTTAACAGTGCCAGAACACTGCATACTAATGACCAAGGTGTCATGTAACACGTGGGAAGGTCATGTCATGGTCCGATACCTGCAGGAGGAACAGGTGTAATAGTGTACAGGTGTGTACAGGTGAGGAAACACAGGTGTTCAGGCTCTAAACCTTTCATTTCTGACATTCCCAAGTTACTAGATTTTATAATGAGGTAGGCCTAAGGCTGTTTAAGGTCTTTCTATGACTCATCAAATAACAGAGGTCCAACTTTTCTTTCAACTGCAATTAAGTCTACCGTTCCTTTCTTTTTCAAAGTTATTAGACTTCCCTGAAAATTACTTCCTGGTCACGAGATGGCTTACATGTAGTTTTAAGCTTAGGATTATGTGATCGGCTTTCTAAAATTTGATATACTTCAAAGTGTTGCATTGTCAATCCTCTTTTCTTACAAATGACTTTTGTTTATTTTTAGCACAGATTATAGGTTTAAAATGAAAGTATGCTTTGTACTTTGTAGCCCTGCAAATGGAGCTTGCTTATATCCTATTGGACCAGAGTTAGCACTCAAAAGTCAAATTAATAAGACATTTACTAGAATCAACAGTTGTCTTTTCATGTATAGGGTAATTGCTCAGTGAATGGTCATTAGTTGTTCTCATTGATAATGGTTGTACAGATATCAGGAGCATGCGCAGACTGCCCAAGGTGACACATGCATTTTGTCCATGCTGGTTTCTTGGAATTCATAATTTTTATACATTGAGAATGATTACAAGTATACAATTGTAGTAGAACCAGCTTGTGTACGAACTAAATGTCTACTTCCCTTGCTAGCATCTAGACTCACCAGGTCCTGTAATGTGTGCTCATGTTAGGCCTTAGTATACCTGTCTATTGCTTAGCAACTCATGATCAACTATCTGGAATAATTACCATAGACCAAGGTTGGAAGGACAACCTAGGATGTCAGGTCAGGACAACAGGTGAGTAGATTTTTTAGCGGCAATTTTCTCTTTTTGCCTGCAAACTAAATTGAATGTCGCAGGCATGTTGTGCTCTGAGTCTGACAACAGACAGTTTCCTAAGCATTTGAAACTGGGTATCTGAAACTCTGAGTCTGAAGTCTGAAACTCAGTTAGCTGGAGACAATCCTATATGTACGTTTACAATAGATGACATGAATAATTTGTAGAAAGGTAGATCCACTGCCCTTATTGTACCCAATTTTGTTTTACATTTTTTTAGTACATGTATGTCTAACTTTTGGCTGATATGTGTAGGCGCAGTTAACATTTGACCCTTTTCTTAATATATACACCGTGTACAATAAAAATGTAGGTTTGCAAAATTACTGACAATGATTTAGGTATGAACCAGAATGATTGTTTTGTGTTGTGGAAGAAGAAGCAACTTTGGGTTTACATTTATATTGTATAGAATCTACAAGAAATCTTTCCCCAAATTGTACTATGTACCTGTGGTATCGGACTGTGCTCTTGTAAGTTCTGCCCTGTTATGTTTTGTGTTTGTACTTAAAGTGTCAGAGCATGGCTGTTAATGTGTCTTTAAGTACCTTCTCAAACAGTAGTGCAGTCACTTCAAACCCCTTTAAAGCCTACTTATCCACTACTCCAGAAACCCCCACCTCCCGTTTAGGGTAAGCAGACTGTAGAACCTCATAGTTTACACAGTTAGATCCAACCAACCATGAAAAGGATGTTCAGGTTATTTACTTTTCCAATGTTATGGTTTTCCCCTAGAACTGGTAAGAGTAGAATTCGTTGCCACCAAGTACTATATAGGAGCATCCTCATTAGATACATGTAGTTTAAAGATGTGCAAAGGTTAGGTGTGACAGGTCGTTCGGTGTAATATAAGTTACTGTATATTATAAACCAGCTGCTATCGTGCTGCATGCCTGCGAAGCTGGTGTGTTACTCCAACGGGTGGTTATACTGGTTGTATAAGTATAACATGTACATGTATATAGATAGAGATATCCTGATATGATGTAAAATATTGATTCATGATTGATATCTACATTTTGTATACTACAATGTCTGATTTAACTCTAGATGCTGGGCCACTGTGTCAAAGGTGCCAGTTTTAGGTTCTGCTTACATCATCAAGAAACACATGACCAACCCAAGGTGAAGTGTAAACAGAGCAGGGTCAGGTGTCACTGTTTTTCATGCTGCATAGGGTGGCATTTGCGCACATACATTTGGTTTGTCGTTTTGTTAGAGTGTTCTCGCAATGGTTGAATTGTACATGGGAAGACACTCAGTGTTGCACAAAATGCACAAATACAGTACGCAGGAAGGGAAATGTGATTTGCAGATAAAACACAGATACTGTACATGTAAGTTTGTAGCTGCTGTCATAACTGCACTAAGGCCCGATTATTTACCCACGTTTTTGAGTCGACTTCGAGTCGACTCAGGACTGTGCAAGGAGAACCCTGGGTCACTCAAGTAGCATTTTCTAGTAGGAAAACTCCACTTGAGCTGCCCAAAGCTCCTCACACACAGCCCGAGTCAATTCTGAAAACTTGTGTATAAATCGGGTCATAGACACTACACTACAGTACACCTGTTGCTGCTTCTGTAATTGACCTTTTCTCTTGCAAAAATACATCATTATGTGCATGTATAGCGGTCGAAACAAATGCCCTGTCCAACAAGTAGGTGAGATCCCGGCAAATAACAAACTGCTGTGAAATACAGTTAGCCTCCTCATTCAATCCACGTAAACCTGAGCATCTCGTAATGCACCTGGACTGTAAAGCAATGGCAGAGAGGGAAATCAAATTGTGGGAAGATTGACTAGACCAATCTCTCCATTGATCTCCATTATAATGCCAGTCCACTCTCCCGAGTAGGTGATATCATTGTGGTTCCCTGGTCTACTGTATCAGGCGGCCTCATTTGAGGTTGACCCAGTTAGTGACCTTGTCTATGTACATGAATCAGGTATGGATTTAGGGCACCTTTGAAGGGAGCTTCCCATGGAATTATAATACTTCAAACAGGGAAGGAATACAAAGCATTAGAGGCATTATGTCCAGTTGCAGTTGTGGCAAATTATATACTTTATAATTATTATACACAATTATACTTGATACTCAGTCAGGTCTTTCTCCAGGACCCATCCCTCTATCCATCCATCCCGGGATGAAAATTTGCTTGTTGGGATGGCCAAAAATTTCGACCTGCACATCAAATTATCTGAACTTTATGACTTAAAATAGACGAAATTGTATTTTGGTAAGCTTAAAATGACAGACTTAACAACAGAAATTAAGAACATTTAGGCTTCTAACCAATAAATGAGTAAGACAGAAAATAATGTAAAGCTGGAGACGGCAGACAGCAGTACTAAATGCATCAGTTTTCAGTTTTATGCTGTGGGTAATGAAATTGCTCGTAAAAGAAATACATGACATTGTATAGGTCATTTGGATTATTGCAATAAGACAAATGTGAGCCAAGCAGGCCCACCTTTACGATTACTGGCAGTCGTGAAGTCTGATTATCTATCTCTAGACTTCCCCGGGGGCATGGCGTAAAAGAGGGTAGGCCAGACTCATCATTTCAATGGAAACCTCTTTGAGTATGGTATGAATTCTGATACTTAAAACAGGGAAAGAATACAAATTAAGGTAGGTTGAATGTGTAATATTGGAATTGTGAAGACTGGACCGTTGGATTAAGGACTGAGACAAATGTGAAGACGATTGGTCTTCCGTTGTCTTCTAAGATTGCTCAGGGCAGGGTCATCAAGTTGATTATCCATCTTTAGACTTCCCTGGGGCATGGCATAAAAAGGCTTTGGTAATGCCTGCAATGTAGCATAAAATTGCCTGTTTTCTAAATTAGTAATGAGAATATGAATACTCGTAGGTTTTGTCCTTGTCATGATAATTGTTGCTTGTACAAATATATGTCACAAATGTAGTCATAATTACTTGATTAGGGCGCCAATTTTCAGCTTTTTCTAATCATTCATGATCTTACAAGATTGAAGTTCTAATTCAAAAAATGTCCCAAGAAATCAATATGACTTGTTAAAGATTAACTTAAAGCTTGCCTGATATTGTTATTGTTGTGATGTGTCCCAGTGTGGTGTAATTAACTATACAGGGACTGGTACCAGTTTTCTATTTATGAATATGATACATGATAGTTGCTAAGAATGCATTTATTAAGTAATTTGATTATTTTCCCGCAGGTTAGTTAGACGACTCGGTTGAAGATGTCCCTGACGGAGCGTGTGACCAACAACCACGGCCAGAATGGCAACCCCGTGCAGCGTAGCCACTCATTCGGCGGGTTCAAGCACGAGCAGAATCCCTTCCTGTCACAGCGGGTGTCCAGCTTCGGCAGCCCAGGTACAGTTTCAGTCACTCACTCACTCATTCACTCACTCGCTCACACTCACTCACTCACTCACTCACTCACTCACTCACTCACTCACTCACTCACTCACTCACTCACTCACACACTCACACACTCATTCATTCACACACACACTCTCACTACACCCACCCACCCACACACACACTCTAACACACTCACGCACACGTTGCACACACACTGATTTCCAAGTTTTTGACTTGGAGCTCCACACACGTTTACGTGTACATTTAAAGTTCAGTGCAATTATTGGTAATGTACACCATATTAAGTTTCTTGTATTTTGTACACAATGTAGTTGCAGGTATGAACAAGCGGACAGAAGCTAAAGTCTTCAACTTCAAGAGCCCCAGTCACAGACGGCCGAAGGTGCCCAGGCCAAACAGAGTCAACGAGATCTTCACAAGCTTGAAAAGAGGTTTAAGGTAAATAAAGTCATACTGATAAAGTACTAGAAATACTGATAGCTTGAGTACCGATCAGAAGCTAAGGTGTGAAAAAGACTTTTAACCCATCTTACAGAAATGTGTTTTTTTTTCATCACAGATGACTTTTAGTTGCTGGAATTGTGGTATCATTCACCTGCTACCATTGCATGAAGATGACATGACATTTTGTTTTTACTTCTCTATACTTCTCTGGTTCTCAGAAATTTTGAAATGAAAATTTAGTTCTCAAACTTTTAGACACGATTTAACAAACAGTTACGATTGAAACAGAGGGCTGGGAGGATAACTTGTACCTTACTACATGTACATGTATATTCACTCCCTGAAACTGTGTGTGTCAAGGTACAGCCCTCAAGCTCTGTTTCAAAGTTGATATTTCGCTTGAGCATTCTTTTTTTTAACCCAAGAACCAACAAATGAAATTGGTGTGGCCTAAAGCACCTTTCTCATCTGTTTTTTGGCATATGTAGATCTGAAAGACATTTTATCTCTCACTTGCTCGGTTTTATTATGCTTTTGATAAACAGCTGGACAAAATGTTTTATTGCATCAACAGTGACCCTTGCCACAAATAAGTTGCAGTTGGCTGCACAACTGGGCTATGTAACATCAACTCCCATAACTCCCTAAGACTGCCAAATTATTCAGGCCTTCTCAAGAATGTCTTGAACACCTGGATATCTGAAGAGCGCATACCTCAGGGATTACTGATGCTGCATTAGAACATCTCCTTAAATTCGCCACTTTTTTAGACATGACAGTCTCTGGGCAGAATTAGATGACAGTAACTGAGTAAGCTGTTACATTACAGTAAGTAGGTTGAGTGCTCCAGGTCATTTTTTTTCTTTTTTCTTTTTCTCTTGGCTACATGTACATGTACATCGTGTGATAAAAGAATAGCCAGTGATGTAGCATCGTTTGGCCTTACCCGACCAGTTGAACATTGTGAACATACCTGTCCATACAGTCATCCTGAGCCTCTGCCACTTGGCAAGCATCCACAGGATGTTTCACAGACCAAGCATTTCGAAAGTGCAGTGCAATAAAGGGTGGCTTTTATCACTGGCGGGTTGGCACGAGGGCACGGTACATTGGACATTACCGGGATCCGATATGTTCTCATTTCCAAGCAATTTCCCTGCCAGTTCAGAGAAATGGTGGTTTGAACTGTGCCCATGGGTCGGAGCGATGCGGCATGAATTGGGATTGACATCATCTTGGGCTTGGTCATTGCATGCTGTCAACACGTTCCTTTCAAAATTGGATGAAAATTGGTCTGTGTGGACAGGTGGTCATGATAGACAGGATCCTTAAAGGTCCGCTATGTAGGATTTTGGCCCCAGAATTTGAAATATTCTAGTGAATAACTCTTTAATATGTGAATGACATGTACAACCACTTTTCAGCATATTTCCATGATTGTGTCAATGGGGAAAATCTTTCAAAGGGACTACCAAAAAGGCCAGCTGGTCCTTATGTAGATGTGGTCACTTGTACAGTTTTGACTGTATGTGTATTCGTAAGTGCTGAGAAAAGTTCACTTCCACATTTGTATGAAACTGCAGTTTACCGTTATTGAGCAGGAATTTGTAACTTAAGGCCTTTTCATTAATTAAAGGGGAAGTAAGGGAAATTAGATTAAAGGAGGACAGGCAAATTATTGATGGGGAGAGGTTCAATAAAGTGGGAGAAGCTAAAGGGATCAAACAGTTCAAAAGGAAAATGTCTTAAACACTCTCAGGAGATATAATTAGAGAGTTGGAAGATCAAAATAAATGACCTGCAAGATCTTCAAAGTAACGTTCTGTTTCACTTTGAATGGGTCCCGAAAAGTGTCTTTTAAAACTTAGTCGAAAGTTTGTGTTGTGTCTTTTTCAAAACTTTGTTGAAAGTGTGTGCTTTTAGTATTAGACAAATGTATATCATAATGGTATGTTGTGAATATAATTGTAATATCAAGGAGTCCAGGAAGATTAGTGGTGAATCCTTGATGGCTTTTCTTCAATAAAATCTCAAATTTTTGCCCTCTCAAGGATGAGGATTGGAGTATCACTGACTGATCTGTTTGCGGAAATGATTTGCCCAGTTTTCCATGTAATAAGTCCGCTGAATGTTGGCCACTTATGGATTATTACTGACCCTTCTTTCAGCCTCGCCCCACTGGAATGGAAATCGATTCTGCTATTGAAGTATTTGGCAATGACTGCAAAGTGCCTGTTAATGAACTGTGTGTTGGTGCGTGGGGCTGCATCTAGAAGTATACATGTACATTCCTCCACCAATTATTTGACTACAAAGGTCAAGGTATTTTGTCAAGGAATCAACCCCTTGTTTGTAAAGGTCCCTTTTCCACTTGACAGTGATGCACTTGATTTTTATAAGCCTTGATTTCTTGATTAAAGTATGATGCAAGATATTAAAGTATGATTTGAAAGACAAACATACAAAACCTAAAATAGGTTTGCTCTTTTATCTATGAAATTCGTTGAGCAATCTGTCAAATCTTTGGTCACTCAGGAGTTGCAGCCTCTAGTGGAAAGGGGTTTAACCCTCTCCCTGCTGCCTAACTCTGTAACCAATAGGGAATTGGATGCCAAATGGCTACTTCTGTGTACTGAAGGTTAAGCAAACCTTGTGGTTTTGCCAGAAATGCAAGTCATCAGGAAACTGGTTGTAAAATTTTATGGTCTAAAAGTTGTTTTGAACAGGTTTTTTTATTACTTATCTCTGCTTTTCTCTCTAGTGACTTGATAGAAAGCCAACGGACAGAACTTGCTGACCTGAAGGCTCACAAGGGGGATACAGACACACTGACTAGGAACAACTCCTGCACTGTAAGTCCCCTATCTTACTTTTCCTTTGTAAGATACCAAAACCCCAATAGAACATTGTTTAACCTTCTCCCCGCTGCCTTACACTGTAACCAATACACATTTGGTGCCAAAAGGCTGCTTCAGCAGAAAGAAGGTTAAAGTTTGATAATATTTAGATCCACAGTTAGCTTCCAAAACCAAGCTACTCTTCCTGTGGTAATGTCAAAAGAGATGCTACATACATTTGCATAGAAAGTCATGAAGTCTTTCCATTCTAGTTGAGAATACACATTGTTGGTACATGACATGAAATACATCTCTTGTACTAAGACCCAATAATCAGATACCCAGATATATTTCATGTCATGCAGTAACAATGTTAAATGCGGTCTTAGTGCCCAAAAAATGTATTGATTTGAATGTCTCAGTCTAATAAGTGGGTAGAGTTACATGCCTATACATTTTTTTATGCTCAACAGTCTGTGACTACAAAAGTACAAGGTAACATGAAGCTCTTTTGGAACATTTCATAACATTGACAAGGCAAGCTGGTATAGTAGTAACTGTGGCAAGACTATTGCTCAAAATGACAGATCAAGCCCTCTGATAAGATTTTTTTTGTACCCCCTATTGTGACAAATTTCTTTAAATTTCTTAGTCATCCAAGGGGTCTGGTAGCGGCTATTTTTCATGCATAATTGTTATCATATTGTTGAACGTTGGAAAGCAACAGAGCCACCGGTACCACACCTATTTACCTGACAGGACTTGCGCACGAGTCAGGGCTATGGCCTGCTTCAGATTTTTGTCCGTCCTCTCATTGTTGGAGGGAGAGTAATGTACATTTTGTACATACAGTATCGCAGGTCTTGGAAGGTATTGACCAGAATTAATGTTTGCGTCATTGCAAACGAAAGGGCAAAAGTTGTTTCAAGTGCAATTTGGAAGCCAATGCTGTTGATTTCGTTGTTGAATCTGTCATTTTAAGCTAACAAAAATGTCATGTCATGAAGTTTTGGATGGGATGAAATTTTGTCCCTCCAGCAAACAAATTTCTGTCCTGGGATGGAGAGGGGGGGGGGGGGTCCTGGAGACAGCCCTGGCATGAGTAGAATTATGTATTATCTAAAGTTAACTCTGCTCCCCAATCAGTACCCGATGACCTATAACCCAGGGCACTTATCTCATGCTGTTAGTAATCATCCAACTGACTTCATGCAATCAGTCTAAAAAGGATGGAAATTACTTTGATGACAGGCCAATTTGCAATGTTGCCTTACATGATGATAATCAGAATTATTCCTTTAATATATTACTTGACACATATACATACAGGTTATATTTATCAATTCATGGTTGTACACAAGTAATGAAATGCAAGTACTTTTGTTATGTTTATTTCATTACCCCCAACTACTCTTGGAGAATTAGTTTTCCCCTTCATAGAGGTTTCTTATACTCAATCATTGAAAATTCATGAATTTTGTCTTATAAATATATAATATATGATCAGTGATCACATATGACCAGTTCTGAAAACTGCTCTATCCAGTGTCCAGCATTCTCTTTCTAAATTATGCAATGAGTGGCAAAGATGATCTTGCTCTGCATAATTTCAAATTTCTCGAACTTGCTTAGGGTATCTCATTGTCGTAATGGTGGTATCACCATTGGCAATGTGGCAGGTGCCCTTTATAGATAACTATTATTACTATTATCTAGAATAGGAAAATCCAAATATATTTCCACATTACAGATACTCAGGTTACACTCTTTATGACCATAGCTCTATCTCTAGACCAACCAGTGCCCTGCCAGAATCAATTCTCATCCAAAACATAATTAGTTTTACTTTGTAAGTCACTGAAATATTGAAGGCAAACTTGAACTTATATAGCAGCTTATCTGAAATCCATTATACCGGTAGACTGCAAGATATCATCTTTTTAGATCAATAAGTCATTACAGTTACCCTGTTTGCATCTGCTTTGACTAGTTTTAGAATGATTACGTTGCATACAGAATCTCACCATCAAAGTGTACTAAATTTAAATGTAAGTAAGTAAATGAAAGTATCTGTAAGTGCCACTTTGTCCGCGTTGGCTTATAAAGTTTTAAGAGTTTTGTCTCAAGAACTGTAACCTACTCACACATTGCATGCTCCCCCATACACATGTGCACACACAAGTGCATGTAGACATACACACATTCCCCACACAGATGCACACCTGCACGCACACACTCACACATGCACACATACATGTACACATACACTTTACCTGCACCTCCCTACTAATCTTACTCAGACAACTTTAACTATCTAGTCCTGTGTGGCACCCTTACATGTACACATCATACATGACAGCTCATACATCAATTATGACAAGCTCTGATTTCAGCCCATGTTTTATCAATATCATACATCCTCCCCATACTTGGTCATCATTAGCAGCCTATGTTCGTAATGGACCTGATCATCCCTCAGCACGTTATCCCCCGCTCATTTCACCCTGCCTAAAAATCAATGTCCAATCCCAGCTACTTTACCCAGCCCGTCCCAGAGGAGCTATAGGCAGACATTTTTAGCCACCGCCGACATGACTTATGTACGCATTCATCAAAGCTGTATTGATTTTGTAGACCGGTAAGTCGGCCACCGGATAATGTCAGCCGAGCAGGTTTGAGGATTGTCGGAGATTTCCTGGTCGGATTGGGAAAGCCTGTCGTAAAATCATTTTGCCGCTGGCAACGGAAAGAGCATGGCGTGTCTGTGGGATCTGATCTTAAATCTCAAAGCCATGAATAAAGAGCGATGCATTTTGTGGTTCTAGTGTTGTCTTAGATCTACAATGATTGTAGTATTATTATGATAAATGTACTTGTAGCAAGTCTTCATGGTGTACAATATACCACAATATTAATAGGCAATATTTCTACATTGTTGTACATTGCATGTGGCTATTTTGTGATGCCCATGCCCATGCCCAGTTTTGTGATGTAAATGCATGACTTGTATATATTTATGACTGTATACATTTGTACATGTACATTTTAGGCTATCTTGTGGTTGTTATTCTTATGTATGAGAAATATGTAGCTTCCCAACTGTAGCAACCAGTGCCTAAGTGCTCATACAAATTTTATGGAATTCATTGAGCTTTACGAACTACATTACAAAATTTACGGAATTCATACGATCCACTGCTAAGAAACATCTGAATTTTATGTAATTCATACGATCTACAAGTATTACTATTAAAGAAACATACAAATTTCACGGAATACTAATTACTAATTAGTGAGGATCGTATGAATTCAGTAAAACTTGTGTGAATTCAGTAAAATGAATATTTAGGCACCCTTGCCTGAGCTACATGAATGATCTTATGCAGAAATTAGAACAATATTCTGTCTCTTTAGCCTTGCTTATTCTCTAGGACACCAGCACATGATTTATGCATGATCTAAACTGTGATTATCTCTCGTCATCTCTCCTCTCCTGTCTCTGCTGCTGAAACCAGGGGTTCTTCTATGACTTAGATAAGGTTTGTGCAAAAACTGCTCTTTCTTTTTATTCCACTACCTTTGAGGTGACCCTGCATTTTCCTAACCACTTTACCTGGAGGCTGTGGCAATGTTGTTGTAGTTTGATTAATGTTCTTATTTTTGATATTTTGCTCACCTCCTGAAACGTTTTGATACTCTTGTCGTACTTTGCCAGCTATCAGAAGTAAACTGATCAGATTTTCCATTTGAAGTGCTTCTTTCTAGTGTTTGTTTACTGTAATTTTGCTGTATGGTTGGAGTGCCTTACAAATGATGCACTAGATATGACAAATACTAACAAATCTATCAATGATTAACAATCATTTCTTACACATTCTTACATTGCCTATCACTCAGAGTTACGTTGTTACAATAAAATATTGATCTGATAACTGAAGACAGAATCTGACTTTTGAAACTTCTCTCTCTCTCCACTTTCAAGCAAACCAAAGCCACAGAGAGATATATCAGAAGATTAGAATATCATCACACAAAGGTAAGGGAATTTTTTTTCTCCAGACCTTATAGCCAATATCGGATTATTGTAAATTATATTGTCAATAATTAGTTAACACTCCTACATATTGAATATGCAGCATTGACAAAAATCTGTTCATGAAAGTAACTTCTGGCCAAGTACTGTGCAACAAGCCCACCATATTTTATGCTTTCAATCCACACACTTACAAATGTAGATGATGCTTCTTCTTATTTACACACAAAATGTTGGAAACAAAATTCAAAGCATCTGCCACAATATTAATGCTGAAATACTTTGTGTTACTCTCTCCAGGTAGAAGAACTTGCAGAAGCGTACAATCTCCACCAGAGACTCAGGGAAGGTGGGTTGTTTTCTGTTCAAACAAGCAGGACTTGTTAACAATTTGTTGTTTCTTTGTTTGTTTGTTTGTTTGTTAATTACAATTACGATGGTTAGACATCCAGGTATCACAATATTTAAATACAATTCAATCTCTATAACTGGATTATGATTCGGACATCCATAACTTTTCTACAGCGTCACTAGAATAAACTGGCAGAACGAATCAATGCCACTACATCTAACTGGAATGAACCGGCCGAACATGTCAAAGTCACTCCTAAGTATCATATGATTTGTTCTGCCAGTTTATTCCAGTGACACTGAAGAATAGTGAGGGATGTCACTCGAAACGTGTGGAAGTAATCTCCAATCTTATCCAGTTGTCTAGAGATTGAATTGTATATGACTTGTTAACGTTTCATAAATTGATAATTCCAAAAGTCCCTTGCACTGCACCTCACTATAGACATTTCTTTTGGTGTCATAGGAGGTTATTTGAAATACATGATTTTGTAGGAAGGGGATCCATTTTTTATTGTAGGAATGAAAAGTGATTGTCATACCTTACAGCAGCCCTACTTGCACACATCAGTATAATGTGCATGTATATGATTCAGTCAATGACATTCAATTTCACCTATTTGAATGTGCACAATGTAGATCTTGAACTTCATTGAAATGAAATGTTACCACATAAGGCACTGCATAGCAGAATCGTCTCTGACATCTGGCTCACATCTGCAAGAATTCTTTTTTTATGTACTTCTTAATTTATTACTCTGTCACTCAAAATTTTGCCCCTATGGCTATGTGCTTAAATGGTTCACTCCCACTATAATGACTCAAAACTGTGTTTAAGGATACAGTATGTGCTAACCCCTACCCCCCTCCCCACCCAGGAGCCAGAAACATGGTGAATGCCTACAACAGGTCCAGACACTCCCAGTCCTTCAGCAGACACTCCCAGGAGAGCCTGTCTGAGGTCAAGTCTGGCTTCAAGGAGTGTTCACAGGTACATGTAGGGAAGGAATGTCTCAGTACTCAAGTCTCACAACTCCTTGTGATGATTAAGATAACACATTACAGTTAAGATAACACATTACAGAGCTATGCTCAGTAGCATGCCTAGTCCAGTGGTTAGCAACCCGGCCTCTGGACCAAGAGGTCGTGAGTTCGAATCCCAGCAGTTTTTGCTCACCAGACAAGCACACAACCCAAAATTGTTGCAGTCCTTAGGACGGGATGCTTACATGTAGCTGTGGTTCACTGTTCATTGTACTTGTCGAAAAGTGCTAGGGGAATTTCCTTTGAACAATGAACCTGTATATACTGTCTGTCTTCTCTGTCATGACCAGTGAGCTTAACTTTACATTGAGTTTGGTTAGCTACACTGATTCCAGACTACTATCACTTTTTTTCACATGTTAGCTCTATGCTTTCCAGGATACATGTACATTGTAGTTTGTACCAAAACACATGCAATTTCATTGCACCGTCCTGCCCTTTCCTACTTCCTGTTAGCAACATCCAAAAACTAGTCTCTCAAAATTTTCCACTATCTTTGAGGCCCTACACCTTGCTACTGGTTGTACAATGTTCTGTGGAGATTTAGAAAGATAGACTTCCCTTCTTAGGCCCCCTTTCCACTAGACAGCAATCACCGAGTGACTGTACAGTGACTAGGATTGGATGTCCGTAGCCCTTGATTTCATAATTGGAATATACTGCAAGATGTAAAAGTATGATTTAAGAAGCAAGAAAACACACAAAACATGAAATATTGACATTCATTATGTCATTGAGCGATCTGACAAATCTTTGGTTTCTCAGCAGTCACCTAGTGGTCACAGCCTCTAGAAGAAGAGGGTGTTTCTAACGGACAAGATTTAAACTTTGATAAAAGTCCTTGAGTATCAACTTGAGAGAAATCTATATTTCTATCATTAGGCTCTGTGAAGCCACTACATCAAACTCAGTTACATCTGGGAGCCTTGCCAAACTAGAAGCTTCTGAAGTGGCGTGTGCTGGCACTAAATTTTGTGGGACCTCTTTGTGCACTGCCAGGAATTGGTATTGGTGATGCAATTAAGAAGTCAGCAGGGAGTGGCAACTCTTGGCAAGATTGCTCAACTTTAAGCTACCCAGCCTAGATGGGTATGCAAGTACATGTGGTGAGAATGCGACATCTGGTTTGGATGTGCAGCACGGTTTGGAGAATTTAGATTTCATTTGGCCCACATTGTAAGCAAACAATGACTTGCCATTTGGGACATGTATATTATGATATATGGCCTTCCTGTTGCATATATCTAATTAGAATTGGAAATATGCAGTAATGAAATTAACTATCCAGACATCAAAGAAGTAGACTTGTTGGCGAAGGAACCAGCCTTCCCATCTGTTCAGCTGTAGAGGAAAATCTGTCCATATATAAGCTAAGGGCTGATGTAGAGGTCTGCTCACTTTTTGTTCTAATTTTAGCAAACAAGCAGTGTCCGTAACAGTAAAATTCTGTGAGGCCAGTAGCCCGAGTTTGCACCCAGGCCTGAACACAACTGGAAAAGAGTTGCATCATCCTATCAGAGGGGGACGTATAGCCAGTGGCCCCATGTACAAGGGAGCTTTAGGGCGTCAAACCTCTGCTTGTAAAAGAACCCTTTACACAGTGTCACTCAATATCACCTAAGAGTAGGGATGACTCCGTGTGCTTGGCTAAACACACTAGCCGTAGTGAAGCTCATTTCATAACCAGTAGGGTAGGGCATTTAAAGACATTGCATCACCAGTACATGTTATGCAAGATGAGAAAAAGTGGATGTGTTTCTCACAGATTTGGCAGTATTCTGAATCACATTTCTGGCCTACTGGTCAAATATGACAACTTTCACAGCAATAATTATTATGCCACTGTAAAATTGCAGAAATATTGCTCTTCAAAATGACTGCATTTGTCCTTGACATCAAAGTTTATTACCCAATAAGTTATTTATCTATAGGTGGCAAACATCCATGTTCCAAGACTGGCTGGCATCACCTTAATGTGCCAATGGCACCAACGAGAGGAAAGCTAATAGAATGGCAGCAATCAGAAAACAAATGTATAAGCCAATTTTTTTTAAATTCTAGCTGTCATAAGTGATGAAGAAAATATGATAAACTAAGTAGAGACACTAATATTTTGTTTGTTGTTTTCGCTCCAGATAATGTGTGTAATAGAGGGTGAACTAGAGCAGATGTTGGGTAGCTTCCAGATGAGGATAAAAGGTTGGTAGTTCCTTTGTTATTGTCTTAAACTCTAAGTCAACAGTTGAAAATGTTTCCATTTATCATAAATAAATCCAATAATTATTGCATGTATATACAACAGAACCTAATATATGCTCCTCAGAGCCCTAGTTTCCTTTTTCAAAATCAACTTGAAACAGCCAAGTTGTAAGATTATTATTTAGCATTTCTAGCTTTTGTTGAATCCTTCTCTTCCATGCCCACACTTTCCCTAATGATATAGTTTAATTCTTTCTTGCTGTGGACTTCTCGATGGGTTTCTGCAAGTACATCCCCTTCAATATGAATAATTGATCAATGCATGTTTGTGCCCCAAAATCAAACCAACCCTGCTCGACATGCCAGAGAAATGTTTTGTAAATGTAGAAGAGCCGGGCCCCGTCGAACATTGCTATGGGAACCTTGTGTCACAAATCTTGTCCTCACAGTTGTCCCTAGTCTGTTCCTGTTTTTAAGACACTCTGTTAAGATATGGCCCAAAGAAATATTGGTTACGTGGGCAGGTGGTGAGAGTAAGGTTAATGATAATCTTATTTCTCGTCTCCACACTCCTGCTGCAGGTATGGCGGGTTTTGCGCGGCTGTGTCCGGGAGACGTGTACGACGTCCTGGTGAGATACGGCCCACAGAAGTGGAGGTTACGAGGGCGGGTAGAGCGGGACCTGACGCAGGTCTGGGACAATCAGGAGGTGGTGTTCCAACCTCTCATTGCAGACATGCTCAACTTCAAGGTAATACATGCACTTGTCAGGCTTTCTTGGAATCATCGATGATATATGTTAGCATGACCTTCTTTGTTAAGCTCATACTTTGGACAACTTTATAATTGATTAGAAACACTCCTAATACGTCAGTCATAAAGGTTAAAATCATTTGGCGAAGGTATGAGGTCGTGGAACTCTAGTTATTATTGTATTTTTCCTTCCAGGTGTCAGAAGTGAAGACGTTAGGCAGATCGGTGGTGATCGGAAACATGACATGCGAGACCAAGGGTTTCTACAACCCTGTCCCACAGGTCCTAACAATCAACGTCAACGACCCGGGAACCCTCAAACTGCAGCTCATAGTCAAATGGAGGTGAGGCGCTGCTTCCTGCAGCCTGATACATACACATGTACCACTGTACATGTCTCCTTCAGAGAAAGATCTTTGCAGTGTCTACATTTGTATGCATGTATGTTCGTTAGACAGATAATAAATACATGTAACTCTGAGTGGAAATTTATCTTATTAATCTCTAATTATTCTAATGGAATAGTTGTGTTTAGGGAAGGCTACAAAATGTAAATGTACATTTATATGATAAGTTGTCGAATATTGCAGATAAACCAATTATAATTCACCTGATGAAATAATTCACCCAAATGCATTTTGCACCATGCTATTTACTCTCTTTCAAAACTGTACAATCATTGTGCACATTAATCAATAACATTGAGCCAGTGACCACTTTTTTAACTTTACTGGGGTATACATTACATGTAGATGACCAAGACATGTTTGTGATTATAGATTATTGTGTTTACAATTATCGCATCCAGGGTATTTTATGAGTCTTGAAACTTGAATAAAAAAACTCCAATTTCTAGTCATTCCTACCCATAGTAAGTTTTAATAACACTATACGATTTCATAGCGACATTAAAGGAGCAAAGATACGATGCCATTGTGTGGTGAGAACTGATAGAAAATCCAAGCCCTAATAGACTGATCCTGACTGTAGTAGTAGTCCACTGTGATCCTGACTGTCCATCACAATTACGGGTTCGACCAATGAGAGAGTGACTGCATGTTCGTCAAATATTTGAATTTTTATATCTTGATTTTCTACATTTCTACGTTTTGACAGAGGTGGGCGGGGCTATGGTATCGGTCTATTTACACTAGGCGCATGAAACTAAAAGATCACCATGTACATGTAGCTTATTTTTGTGCCGCTTTTGAGCACTTTGATAAGAAATCCGTTCGCTAATGTGGTAAACAGTGGCATTAGATGTCAATTTCATAAAGATTACAGCAACTAGAATATTTCTAGTTTTCAAGCCTCATAAAATGCTCTGGGTGCCTTTAATACCACTACATATGTAACACTACTCTCCCCGCCCAGCCCATGTGAGAGGGAAACAGAAGACTGGTTTGGGTCGTTAACCAAGAAGGAATCCACCCACGTCAGGAAGAGGTACTCCACAGCAGACTCTGTCCTCACGTCCTCTTCTTCATCTGGGGGATCCTTCAACTCCCCTGACTCCAGCATGGTACGACCCATTACAATGTGTACCAATTGTATGATCTTACATGTATTGATCAGACAGACTCATTCAGTACAGAAAAACTTGAAGAAAAATTTGGGTATTTTGTTAAACAAACGTTCTAAAGTGCAACATGAAGATGATAAATAAGATGAATTCAGTGCTTTTAGATATCGAATTAAAAATGTATTTTGATGAAGTCTTCGGCTACAAAAATGAAGAATCAAGGTTGTTGGCATCTATGACTGAATAGCCATACAAACTTCAGAGTTAGGTCAGATTACCTACTCCCAAGTTGCTTTCCATTCTACCTAGATGTGTGCTTAAACTCAGATTTATAGATAGAAAGCAACTACTTCCTGAATCAGAGTTCATTTGTAATTTTCAACACAAAAAATCAGAAACATTTTCAACAGACTAGCTCCAGTGAGTCCAGTCTTTGTCAAGGAATGAAAAAGCCACTGCTTCTGTTAGCAATCCACTCAGTGAGCAGTGGAGCATACAATGTAAGGTGCAAAAAGTCTAGGGCACTATGATCAACAGAGATGGAAGAGGGCATAGCTTTTCTGCAACATATGATCCACTGCTCACAGAAGCAGCGGATTGCTCCTTCCTTGACAAAGTCTGGAGTTGGTTAGCCGAAAAGTCCAATTCTTGCATTGGAAATTAGAGTTCAACTCTGATCCAGAATGACTTCTACCAACACAAATGAACTTTATGTATATATTCATATTCTGAATGTAGTAACGTTGCAGTATATATGTATATATGTATTTTATAGTAAGTGCCGTTTATTGGTATGGACTAATGATGTGTGTGTTGTGCAAGTTTCACCACAGGTCATCAGACATTGTCTAAGCTGTAATTTCTTGTCTTTCTTTCCTTCCTTTCTTTCTCTTGCCTTGTAAAGCATGTACATGTAGTGTCAAGATTTTAACAAAGTATATTGTAAACTGCTAACAATTGCTAACCATATGCAGTTTGCACATAAAGAAGATTTTTGTACCTGCTTGCTTCTGAGAAATTTTCTTACAGCATAATGAAAATATGGATGGAATTTTCTATACATGACTCGCTAGCGCTGCATGATACAAAAAAATGTACATGAACACAGCATAACCAATTAAAAGAAATTTACTTCTGTCTTTCAGGAAATTATATATTCTGCTTGTGGAACACAGTCGAGTTTGCCAATCTTACCAACAACTTACAAAATAAGAGAATAGTACCCATTGTGCAAGATTTGGCCTGACATTTCTATTTTCATCAATGGACCGTGACATTTAGAAATGGATGTACCATGCATTTTGTGAAATTTTACAACAATGGATGGTTACTGCATTTGCCGCTGTTAACATGGCAGAACATATAGCACAAGAGTATAGATTTCTCGAAAGTTGAAACTGACAAAAAAATCATGTAATGTCATGTGTGCAACCAGTGCTGACTTGCTGTCTTCCTCCTTTGTTAGTCTGCTTCTTACCCTAGAAGACTAAGGCCTTTGTTTGAGCCTCCGGCCAAAGTTGCTACCAAGGTTAGTTACCTTCACGGGTTGCAGTGTGACATCACTAATACTTGTCTGTGTTTGTGTTTGCGTTGGCTGCCTGCCATCACCCTTTCTGCACCTTTCACAGAAGAAAGTGTAGCAGCAGCTTATTCATGTGCGTGTACAATAGCTATCCTGTTGTCCTGCTAGAGGTCCAACAATATGCTGTTGGTGCACTTTCTTCTTGCATCTTTTTTACAAGCATGTTGCTGCTGTTTCTGGTTCTGGATGGGTTTTAATGCACTTTTCTTTTGTTTTCAGAAATAGTTTGGTGTTTAATTGTTGTTGTTTTCTTCTGGTGTGCTGTTGGAATGTTGAAAGTTTATGCCTGGGTTTTTGTTCATTTGAATTACCAGATTTTCTTGGCATGAAGTGATTGTGTTGATAATGGGTGTCTTTTGTTTGCCATAGAACAAGAAGTGACCATTTGAATATGTTTTGTTTTTCTTATAGTACTCTAGAAAATGAGCAGAAAGTGTGAAGTGCTGTTCACATTTGTTTTTTCGGGATTTTTTTAACATGAATTATAAGAAACTTGAGCGAAAAATTTGGTTGTCATGATCCATTAGCCCAAACCTACTAGTGCAAAAGGGTCGGACAAAATGTCCTATGCTTTGTGAAGACATGTAATATTTGATTGGTGTAGACTACATTCTGATAAACACAACAGCCTTAACAATCACTCTCTATGCACATGTCTTATTTCCCAGAGTTATTTCACTCAGGACACCGCACCTCAGGAGCCCACGTTAGAGGAAATGGACACCTCGCCAGGCCCCCCTCCCGACATGGTAACCAATGGCAGCCTGGGGGCTCTTCCAGCAACTACTGTCACCCCCACAGTCCACCTGGAACATGCCCTACATTGCCTCAGTATAGCCCTAGAAGATTACAGGGGGCAGTATCACGAGTTGCAAGAGCTGGAAGAGGAGTTGATACAGTTGCAGCAAAGATTAAAGAAGGTATAGTGTCAGGCTGTCATTGTGGAATATGAAAGCTTCTATTGAATCACTCTACTAGAAAGTGTAAAGTTCACAGTTGAAAAAAGTTATTATTTTAATAACCTTGTGTGTGACATTGAAGACATTGGGTGACACTAAGTACTTTCTACAGTGTTGACATTTGTAAGGTCCTTAGTGTAAAAAGATTGTCACATTCTTGTTACTGGCCTATACTTTAGAGCATTCACACTTCTTTCCCTGGTGCTGAATGACATTCACACTGACAATACCATCCCTGTCTCTGGTACTGAATGACATTTACACTGACAATATCACCCCTGTTTGGGGTTCTAAATAACTTTCACACTGACACTACTGCACTACCATCCCTGTCTCTGGTGCTGAATGACACCTACTAGTGTATGCTAATACTGTTGTCCATGTCCCTAATCATGAATAACATTAACACAGATATTGTTGACTCTTGGTGCTGAATGACATTCACACTGACACTACCATCCCTGTCCTTGGATTCACACTGACACTACCATCCCTGTCCTTGGATTCACACTGACACTACCATCCCTGTCCTTGGATTCACACTGACACTACCATCCCTGTCCTTGGATTCACACTGACACTACCATCCCTGTCCTTGGATTCACACTGACACTACCATCCCTGTCCTTGGATTCACACTGACACTACCATCCCTGTCCTTGGATTCACACTGACACTACCATCCCTGTCCTTGGTGCTGAATGACATTCACATTGACAGACCAGACCCTAGACAAAATAGCTTAACACAATAATGGAAAAAAAACCTAACGTTTAAAAAACTAAGTTTTGTTTTTAACTCCATGCATTGCTCTTGTACCTGCAGACTAATGTGAGTAGAAGAAGCAGTGGGTCCAGTATAAGTCTGTCTGTGGAGAGTGCCCTGGAGAGCTTCAACTTCCTCAACTTTGTGGGAGAGGAAAGTGACTTGGACAGTGAGCCAGACAGAGGGTGAGAAGAATGGATGTCATTTGCAGAACAGATTACTGTGTACATGTGGTTGATTTGAAATCAAACTTTTTTTTATACCCAGGACTTGGACATTTACAGTAAGAAAATATCCAGTAGTTTTTTTTTCTTCCAAAACAACAAACATTTTTTCGCAGAACTGATCATGAGTTCTTTAGTAAGCTGTTTGTATGATGACAGAAGAAGAAATGTAAAACCTCAAAAGTCATTTGGAATCTTAAGCAAAGGTATCACTCACTCCTTATCAGGAGTATAATGATGAGTTATAAAGTTGATATATTGAATAGCTTGTAGCAAACTAAGCTGCAAAGGTGAAGTCATAGTAAAGATGTGGGTTGTTTTTCCCCTTCTAGGTTCACTTTTAGCACGTTTAAACCCGACTGGCCCCCACCCCCACCAACAGAGCCGCCACCACCTCCCCCAACCACAAACGGCCAGCTAGACCCTTCTAAGGTCATCCAGGAGAAGAAGTCCTCAGCCGCGTCCTTGAACGAAGACATCGGACTCGGCGCCAGCCAGAACTCTAGCCCTGTTCCCATGACAACGGGGATTGAAGCTGTAGACGTCGCCCTTGTCCATCACCTGCAGTACTGTCAACACCTGCTAGGGGTCAGTACTGAGTTAGC
Organism: Branchiostoma lanceolatum; assembly: GCF_035083965.1. NCBI lineage: Eukaryota > Metazoa > Chordata > Leptocardii > Amphioxiformes > Branchiostomatidae > Branchiostoma > Branchiostoma lanceolatum. The sequence continues at coordinate 21,213,753 of NC_089723.1, read as the reverse complement.
TTCACTTTTGGACTTGGCAGTTTATTTTCAAAGGATATGACAAGCATGTTACTTAGAAAAATAATTATTGAATACATTTGTAGGTGAGAGAAATATGACATTTCTTATAGATATTTTGGCTGAATTGAAAATGTTGTCTTGTCCCACTACATTTTTTTCTTAACCTTCTCCCTGCTGCCTAACTTTGTAACCAGTAGGGAATGGGGTGCCAAACGACTACTTACGTGTGCTAAAGGTTAAGATGGTCCTAAATTTGCCTTGTTGTGCCTTAATGTTGCAGATGTTTGTAATATAAACAGACCACCCTAACTGTTGTGATATCTTGTTACAGAACCTTGGTTCCTTTGGCCCACTGAGGTGTCGGGAGATGTACTCTCTAGACAAGCTGAAGAAGCAGGCAGCCATCCTGTGGCAACTCAGAATACTGGTAGAGGAGGACAGACAGCAGTGTGGGATAGTAGAAGGTGGGTGATGCTGAGGAATAATATAGCTAAGGGTAGATTCTAAGAGAAAGATTTATTTACATGAAATTATTTGAAAACATCAATACATTCCCAGCCAAATGTAATTACAGGCAAAATAGAAGAAGGGTGATGCTGAGAGATATGGATAGAGGCTACTGTCAGAGAAAGAGAGGCTTTTTCATACTTATTCTAAAACATTTGTACATTCCCAGCCAACTTAAATTTTGTGGGACGTACAGAAAGCTAAAAAATACATAGACTAAGTGCACGTTGCAATACACGTGAAGGTTCGATAAAAACCTGAAGGACTTCTTTAAGCACCCTGAACTAGATTTAACAGATGTACAGGTGCTGTGACAAGTCTTTCAAAGTTGATGTGTTCTGCCAGAAGGCAGCTGTACCAGCTGACGAATTTATGCACATATCAAGCCTTCATATGGTTGTCTTCTAGCCTGCCCAGCTCTGAAGGACCAGCCCAGACTAGTGGACTTCTGGAACTGCTGTTGCCAGGGCCAGGAGACAGTGTTGTACACCACCATGGACAAACTGCACCAGCAGCTAGAGGTGGATAACGTACGCCGACTCAGAATACAGTACACAGATGTCTCGGACAAGGGTAAGCATTTAGAATGATGATTGCGGTGGACATTTATGTGTAGTTCCCAATTACAACGGTGCCTGTAGGGGATGTAGTCCCAGCCGGGTCCCAAAGCCACAAATTTATCCTAGTAGACTGCCGGGTACCAGATTAGCTCACGGCGTCTATTTGTTACTGGGTCTCGCATCGATTTTAAGTTTTGAGTTTTTTCTAACAGCCTCTTTAGGTAATATACTAATATGTAGGAAAAATTGCTCTACATTATTTGAGGTTTGCATGGTCTGAATGCTGTCCAGTTTTCTGCATATTAACAGTTTTTTGTTGGCAGCTAGTTGAGTGATCTTCTATGGTATATAAGTTGGCCAGCTACGAAATAGCAAATACCATGATAGTATCCAAATTCCTCCACATTCTAATCCCTCTTTTTTTCAGTTCTCCCTGAGCTGATCCGAAGAATGACGGATGACTACAATCCTCGTGAAGAAGGTTTGCTCACAGAGGACCAGCCTCACATCCTCTCCATCTACCAGTTTGCAGCCTATGTAACGTCAGCAGAGGTCGGCGACATTGGTAGTCATGTGGACTTGCTTGCCATAGAATGTAAGTTTATGCAAACTTATCTTCCTGTAATTAACATTTTGGTTGAGACTGCAATTGTCTTTCAGAAGCGACATAAAATGGGGATCCCATGTTCGAGGAGATGCCTCAAGCATGTTAAGGGAAAGGGCTAGCAACCCCTCCCTATAAAAATAGATCCTGCTACAGAAACAGCAAGGAAACAGATGAACAAACAAAGAGATAACAGTGTATTGTTTCTGTAAATCCCTCCAGTGACAACTATCCACACCCTGAAGTCTTCCAACCACGAACAGGCCATCAAGGCGGTGAAGAAGATCGGGAAGAGCGGAGTTCTCCCCAGTAAGGCCGTCCTGCACACGCTGGGGGGCCTGATGCTGGACTCCAACCCCAAACTCACCAGCGCTGCATCCTCATGTATCAACACCATCTGCACCAAGAGTGGGGGGGCCAACAGGGAAAAGGTGGGGTTGCTTGCTTGTTATTTTCATGATATGAAACATGGAGGTATTGTTTTTGGTGTGTCTATGCGTTTGTGTTTTGGGATATTTGTGGTCAGCATAACTTTAGAGGCTCTGGATGGATTGTGATGATATTTGGTATGTGGGTACATTGTAGATGTTGGGAAGAGGAAGGTCAAGGTCGATTTTGGGCCCCTGATGTGTGACCTTGGAACTGCAGCAGAACTTCCCATTCTTGTATCTTTTGTCCTGGACATGCTATGGTCTTGTTTTGTTCAAGCTTCTTTGGATGGTAGGCACACTGCTGTGTACAAAATGTATTACATGTAGAGATGTGCTGAGAAGTGCAATAAATGCCTCTAAGAATTTTCAAAATCATTAAGCCCCTGACAAAAATGGAGAAAGCTTGTTGGCACTTAGTATTTTAGTGAAAATGTACATGTTTTTTTGTACTGTGCTAATGCACTGTTTGCATTAACTAATGTTGAACTGTAAGAAAACAAATCAGTTGATTGAATGTTTCAGGTGATTGTAATAATGTCTGATACATGAGGCATGAATAGACAAGACGTTTTCATTTTCACAGCATGAAGAGAATGAGCAGAGTGAAATTGGGGAACTCGTGAGTCTGAATATCCTGCTGTTGGGTGTTGCTGGGAGCACTAACAGTTTGGCACTTACATGTAGAGTAGGATAAAACTGGTTTAGGAGGTGCACTGGTGCAGCTTTCACACTCACTATAGATAAGGCTATAATTATACATTTTGAAGTGGACCAATGTAGTCACATTCCTCTGTTGAAACTTCAGATTGAGAGCAAAAAATTTAAGCAAAGTGCAGCCACTTTCTTACTAATTCTTGTTGAAGTGATGATTTTGATGGACAGCAACTATCACAACAAAGTGAAACTCTAACCTACATTACATTTATCCGCCAAGTTACATGTATTTGTCACTTTATTTGTGTTTGAGAGATCTCTAGTGCACCACCAGGTATGCACAATTTAGATACACAGGAGTGCGTTATACTGGGAGGACGTTGCATTTGAGATATCGTCAGACACATTTGTTTCAGGGTGGCGGATATGTATGACCTGGCAGAATTGTGTTAGTAGACTTTAACCTGCTTTGGGACTGGTGCTTGATTAACAGATCACTGCTTTTGGTGGCTTTTATCAGTTCTGCTCCTAATAAATGTAGTTCATGGAACTCTTTACACTGCTGTTGGTCAGATTTTTGAGGGTACTCTTTTAACTAGGAAGGTATTTTGCTTCATGTTTGTACTGGTACTCTGATGCAACTTTGCCTTACAATTTTTGCTCATAATCAAGGTTGTCTCCAACTTTCAATTTTTTTTTTTACATCTCACTCATTGTTTGGGAACCCATGTTATTAATTTCCGTTGTTGGATCTGTTATTTTAACTTTAAGCTTACAAAAAAATTTTTCATCAATTTCATGTCATGAAGTTCTGATTTTTTTTACGGACAGGGGTGAATTACTTACCCAACAAGCAAATTTGCATCCAGGGATGGAGGGACGGGTCCTGGAAACAGTTGTTGCATTTTATGTATCATGTTTTAATATCCTTAAATGTTGTGCCCTGTAGGCCTTTGTGCTGTACCTGGAATGTCTGGAGGACAAGGACCCGGGCATCAGGAGTGCTGGCTGTGCTGCACTGGGCTGTATGAAGGTAACTTAGTGTTCATACATGATGGAAATTATTGAAATCCTAATATAATTTTCAAACAAACAAACAAACAAAGAAAAAACTTTATTCCATTTTATTCAATTCTTTATTCATATATCAGCATAACAGATACACTAAAATGGTAGCCTGAATGACATTGATATAAAACAAGGTATTGAAAGATGCATGTTCAGCTTAAGTGAGGGATTACATGTCTAACGATGTGCCTGTGTTTTCAGGCCAGAGAAAGCATGGACAGCCTACTGTACTTATGTCAATCTGATGTCGACGATGTGAAGAGAGCTGCTAGAGATGCACTCCTGGCACTGGGTAAGTCCACCATGGTCCAGTTTCAGTGTTAACACCTCCAATTTACTTGTGAATCAGTTGTTCCACTGACACATCAAGTACATGTAGGTTCCAGTAACCTACACCAGTCTGCTACATGTAGATACATGTATGGCAGCAGCTTGGACTATACAGTATATAGATGTATAGATTCAAATACATGTTGTACAGAGAACTTTGCATTCCATGCATAGGTTTGACTGAATGATTCTCTCTATTCAGAAGTAGTATATAGTGAGTACATTTGGTCCTTAAAAGAGTAGTCTTTAGTGTACGAAAGCATGAACATTAACCGCTTTTACATTTCCAGCACTTTCATCCAGTCAGTTCCTTTCACAATTGACAAATGGTTTGGTTTCGGATATGCAGTTTCTATAACTCCATCCATGGTTCTTCTCCAGTGATCTCTATATGACATATGACAAGTCATCTTTGAGACAAGTCCTGTTTCTTTCTCATGCTGCCTGAACTCACTCTCCATTCTTCCTTTCCTTCATGCCATAGCCTATAGCAGCTCACTGGGAGACTTAACAAAGATTGGTGAGTGCCTAGGTGGCTGTCAGGCGTATGTGTAGACCAAGTAGAGCTGCAGACCATCATGCCACCCCACACTAACCCCTGCACGAAGTCGCACTCACGCCTAAACTTTAGAGTTCGACAAAGTGCCTCGAGCACATTAAAAGGGAAGGGCTAGCAACCCCTCCTGTAGAAATACATGCTATGTATATACATGTACCCTGCTACTGAAACAGCAAGGAAACTTGCTGGCCTATGTGCCACTAGACACTACACGGTGAACAACAACAACTACTTTTCTTTCGCTGATTCTATGGATAACCCTTCTAAAAAGTCTTGAGCCTTTCAGCAATTGTGTATGTTGCAAAGCAAAATCCTTGTAAAATCTGGCACAAATTCAGATACATAATATGTAAATGTACAAAAAACATGCAACAAATGCAAAATGACAAATTTAGCAGATACATGTATGTCGTAAAAGTGGAAACACATCTTATTGAGCATCTTCTTGACATGGTGCCACCACACATACACACATGTGCACACACACACACATCTGCATACACACACATCTGCACACACACATACTTATTGACCACCAACGTGATTGATCAAAAGGGCGTACCTAATGTCACGTCCCTCTTACAGTGATTGCCACTTGTGCATCCATCTGTAGCTCAGTGCTTTGTGCTCATTTCATGTCTGCATTCCTTTGAGACCCAGCCCTCATACGTGTGCTTTTGGTTTCATCCTTTGCTTGTGTCGTATGCTTTGGTGTTTGTGCTTCGTTTTGTGGTCTTGTGCTTGACATGTGGTGTAGTTAGTGCCATATTGAACAATGTTCCTGAGGGCATGCATGTAGCTCACTTCCATTATAAACACCTCTTAAACAATGATGAAACAGAGGTATTGATTAACTGAATGATTGATTGATTGATTGATTGATTGGCAAATTCAGCTTACCTTCAGCAGAAATCATTGTTAAAGAGGTGTGTACAAGAAGTGGAAGAAATCAAAGCCCTTAGGAGTCTCTCCAATGTTGAAGTGTTGCAACCAGCTTGGATTGCTGTACATGTAGTATGTAGGCTCAACTAACCATAGCAATGATGGATGCATTCAGTAGATTTGTTGGCTGATGTCAATTTGGGGCTGATAGAAATACAATGTAAAGCAATCCTAAAGTTCTTTGAGGCCCCCACTCCACTAGATGGTGAACACACTGCAATCTCGCTGTGACCTAGATTGGATATGTGTAACCCTTGATTTCATAATTGGCATGTCATGCAAAATGTGAGAGTATGGCTGAAAAGACAACAAAAGACCCAAAGCTTTAAAAATGTGTTTTTCAACTAATAGTAGGCATGTCGAACCTCCGCGTTTTTCCATTAGAACGCGGCAGCGCGTGAGGCAGTAAATGTCTTTTAAAAAATCTTAAAAATCAACCGTTTGTATTTTGCCAATGAAAATCGTTGTCAATAATCTATGGAAGGTTTGCTATCACACTATCATCTTTTTAGTTGAAAATATCCATCGAACAAGGAGCTAAAAATCATCTAAGTTGGCGATGCAGCCGAAAAACCGCCCCGTTCTGACGCCGCGAACGCGGCACGCGATTTTGAGGCCCGCCCGGCGGAAGTCCCATTTTCAACTCAAAAGCCACAAGCCGGTGTAGAACGCAGAACTCTGGGAATGGTTTCAGGTGAAAGGGCAGAGATCAAGGTTCACGCCACTGGTGGGACAAAATTTCTACGTGATTCTAGGCGGGAGATATGGAAGAAACGGGAGAAACCTCCAGAAGTAAGTGGACAATTTTGCTATTTTTCTTGAACTTAGCAACTTTGTCCCTATACTGTCGCAAATATAGATATAATATTGTTATCATGGTGTAGTTTTTGGTTCTATTTAGGCGAGTTTGGCTTGTGGGTTTAGCGATACATTTTGAGAGTTTTTTTCGACAGCCCGAAAAATGACGTGCGCTGTGTGCGCATACTACTATTACTAGTACGTGACGGGGGAGGGGGGCGTGAGATCGCGCACTTTGTATGTGCTCGAAATTGAACTTATTGTCATAAATCCTGCGCTATCTAACCGTAGAATGGTCATATATTTTATGCTGAATGTAACATACCTTTCATATCCGATGATATGGCATACTTTGGACGCAACAAACAATTTTCCACTGTCGTAATTATGTTGTGTATATACACTAGCGTTACGATCACACAGTCCGAATTTGTCACACAGTTGTATGATCTTCATTCAGATGTCCTTTCTTGGTTTTCCAATGGATACAAAGGTGGCATATCTGGTACAGCTATGCAGAGAACGTGGGCTGCCTTCAAGCAAACTTGAACAAGTTGAAGATACCACGAACATCAGATCAAGTGCTTGGTGACTAGAATTCAATTTCCTTCTTCAAATTTTCGAAGGGAGAAGCTACTTCAGGAGAATAACTTGAACACTAGATTAATTACTGATACTGTACTAGTCAGAAAGTAAGTTGTAAGTCTGCAGTACTGTAGGTACATTATTATCTGTACCAATCAGAGATCTTATTAGAATGGGTAACATAGGTATTGATACTTATAATTAGCACAATACTATTATCATTCTGATTGATCATGATGTTAATTAGCATATTTAACTAATTAAGCATTGGAATATTAATTTTTTTTAAGTAAAGATATTGTTAGGAACCTGTTTCAGCAAGCTTACAACATCAGTGAGTTCATGTAGCAGCCAATATCAGTATCAATAACAATGTATGCCTTTTACTATATATGCCTCATTAGTTTATTGCCAATTAACACATCTTCATATAGATCTATTATTGCTCCTGTTGTAAAAATTCCTGTACTTAAGTCAACATGTAATGTAGGTTAACAGTTGAAAGTTGTTTTAGGGAATAGGTAGTACAAATAGGGATAAGTAAAACAACTTGTTGTACATGTGTATTTGAGGATCAGTTCAGTTCATCCTCTGTTGAGGATAATTACCCTCATTTGCATATCTTGCAATTAGCGAAGACTGCAAAAATACATTATTCCCAGAATGATCTGTTCAACAACAGGATAGTTGGAACATGTAGTTCCTTCTTCAGTTTTCAGCATGTTTAGAAATGTATGTTAATTGATTGGCACTATTGTGGATGAATAAATTAGTTAGGGTTAATTAGGGCTAATTAAGATAAGATACTGAATATAGGTCAAAAATAAAACATGACAGTCTGTCCAGTTACATTATCTTTAAATGCTGAAAATTTGAACAATATTGGTCAAAGTGTTTAACAGTTACATTAAAACGTATGTAAATAACTGTGGACTTGTGGTCATTTCTGGTGCCATGTTGAGGTCAATCATTCCCATAGGGCCAATAGATAAGCGTCTTCTAATGAAAACGTCCAACTTTTCAACTTTGAAAAATTCTGAAAAATTTCAACTTTGTCCGATTTTGACAGGATAAAAAGCATATTAAGCGGAAGAATCTGATCTGTACTTTGGCAACAATTTCAGCAAGTTATATCTTACCAAAAAAAATGGTGTGACATGCCTACTAATAGATTAACTTCATTGAGTGATCTGTCATATTTTAGGTTTCTGCGCGATTATAGCGAGATCACCGCCCTAGTGGAATGGGGTGTAAACAGAGGTGTGGCTTTGGCTCTTTTTTGGAGTAGGGGGCTTTTCGCTCTCCTTGTATATCTTTCATGATAATATCTCTTACCAGAATGATGATATAATACCAGTTTTTTTTTTTCACGTCAACAATTTTGTCTCCATTGTGACAGGAGAGGAGGGCAGACTGGCCTATGAGCACATGGGGTCGTTACCGGGGTTACCGAGGGTCATGTCGGAGACAGGTACCCCTCAGGTGGGAGCATCTGCTTACCACTAACACCTGAAACACCTGCCACATGTGTCGCACCTTGAGGAGTCCAACAGGTGTTCCTTACACCTGTCGGCAAGGAAAAATGAAAGTCACTTTCACCTTAGCAAGGAAAAAAGAGAGGAGATGCCCAAATATTTTATTTGTATTCGTAAAATGGTGGACACTAATCTCTATGTTGTGCAGAGGTTCAGCTATGAAGGTTACAACATTGTTGTGTCCAGTGGAAATTTTATCACTTCTAGTTACTCACATTGGTTGCTGTACACAAAATTCCAACATCTATGCTATAGACAAGTCCGAAAGAACGTATTACGTTTAAGATGAATCCAGTATGATTCAAGAAGTGTTATCACTTCTAGTTACTCGCATTGGTTGCTGAACACATGCCAACATCTATGCTATAGACAAGTCCAGAAGAACGTATTACGTTTAAGATGAATCCACTATGATTCAAGTACTGCACTAAAACTAAAAGGGTTCAACAGTGTTGTATCTACCCTGGGAGTCCAGGCACCATAATCGGAGCGCCACGGAGCGCCGCACGCGCGCCCAAGCTTTCACGGCCCACCCTCCCGCTGCCCCCCGAAGACCGACCCCGCCCCACTCTACGCTGCAAACCCAAGCTCCGCTATCCGATTACGGAGCCTGGTGACACGTCTCTTGCTGTCAGTTTCTAGCACAGATCCTGTGTTGGAAAGTTCTTCGCGCTATTGGCCTGCCGGTAATCCCCGCACAGCGGGACGCCACGTGTTGATTGGGCGCATTTCTGTGGGCGAGGTCACTAGAGGCCACTGACTACAAGGCGTTGTGTGTTCTGCTATGTGAAGATGTCACGTAACTCATATACGTAACTCACTCCCCACCGGCACCGCTAGAACTAGGACTAAACAACATATTCAGGTGGGACGTAAAAAACATGCAGTGACTCCGCAAGGCCTGGTCCAAATTATGAACGCCAATCAGCCAGCATGGAAAACATACAGGCTTTATTGTTAGCTAACAGTATAAGATGTCCTGGTGGGATTTGTTTCGGAACCAGAACGTCTCGTGGGAAGAATTTGTCCTGTGTTGTTGTTCCCGGCAGACGGTATCATGCTGTTTCTCCCGGGGAGGAGTTGAAACACGTCGTCTGAAATATCTATCTTTTAATGTATCTTGATAGAGTTTAAGATTAAAATACTAAAATCTAAGAATAACAGTAGTATTGGTGTTGCTTTATCACTATGAGCTTTTGTATCTTTAATCATTTGACAATATTTTCCAAGAAAGTTACCCCTACACACAGAATAGACTCCCCCAGCAGGCCGCTGTGTCAGACATGCTGCAGGCATGTTGTGACATAGATCTACGTCCTTTTCTGGTGTTTTCCTCCAGAATCTTCATTGCCGTGAAAGCTTGGGCGCGCGTGCGGCGCTCCGTGGCGCTCCGATTATGGTGCCTGGACTCCCAGGGTATGTTGTATCAAACATGCTGACTCATGTACAATATGTGAATAGGTGAATAACATACCTACCACCAAATAACTAAAACAAAAAACTTCTCATGATGAAATAGCAGAGACGTTTGCCCTTGTATATTATTCTGCAAGCCTCCACTTGTAAGGCTTTTCATGTTGTATTGTAAATGTTGCTCCATTGTCAATGGTGCATTGAGACATGTCTAGTTAGCAGTCACAGCTTATAGCTACTGTGTAGCTTTTGTACATTTAGCAACTAACTCAGTGTATAAATGACCCTCACTCTATAACTTGTTACACATTGCAGTGAAATCTTTAAGCAATTTATTTCTTCTATGTAGTTGGCAATTGCTAACACATTAGAGCAAAAGGTGAAAACACTTAACAACAGATACATGTATAAACTTGGGGCTGTAATTGCAGTTTGACAACAAGTGCACTTCTGTGTCTAGTACTGTAGCATAGAGTCAATAGCACCTGTCATATTTGTGCAATATGTAGTACATGTACCCCACACATAGGTGGCGCTGTTAGCCTATACAATATAACACAGTACCTGTTGTACAGTGTAACAGCAACTCTCCTGATTCTTCCACTACCCTAAGACTGCCACATTATGAAAGTTGTGTTATCACGGCCTTCTCAAGATTGTCTTGATCACCTGGATATCTGAAGAAGTGTGCAAACCTTGGGGATTACTGATTGTTTTATTTTCTTATGTGGCGGTCTTAGAGGGTACCCGGGAGAAATATAAGAGCTGATGTTAGTTCTGCTGCTAATCATAGGCCACACAGACCTTACTTTATGGAGCACATTCACAGTTATGCATTAAACTCCGCTGCAGTAACCATGCACCAGTCCTTAACCCTTCTCCTGCAAAGTCGGCATGAAAGAATTAACCCACGGCACTGTGTTGTTGTGCACATCACGCTCTTGCAGTTAAGAATCTGTGTCCACACAGGATTATTACTAATCGTGTGGTGCGGTCCATTCTTCCAGGAATCGCGGACGTCTTTCTGAGAACAATTCAAAGCTCCGAACACACAGTCACACAGTGTAAGGTGAAGAACCACAATTATAGTAAAATGTCTCACCAGAAAACTCTGTACCACACATGAAAACTTCTCAATAGCACAATGTACATTGACAGTAAGGCTGTAGGAAAGTAGGCTCCATCAGGCCTTCCTATGGCGATACAGATCATAGAATTCGTGGAATAATTGCCCTGGAGATTCAGTCTGCGGGAGGGTTATCCCTAACTGCACGGCCAAACTCCCCTGGCAAATTATTCACCCTATAGCCATGATGATGATGAGCCATCGCAGTTTGTATGGTCAAGACTAATAGGAAAGGGCAATATTGAAGGACAGTGCAATGTTACAGTGCCGTATGAATTTCCAGTGTTATGAAGATAGCCTCAATACACAGTGTACCCACAGTCGAATCTGTCTTGCCAGAATGCTTGACGTGTACAATGTATGTATGCTGCCTGTTATAGGAAAGGACATTGTTTCAGTGAATGACAGTAATTCAATAGTGAACTAAGTTCAACGTCTCAATGTATGAATCAAACTTACAGAAACCAGGGAAAATCAACTCTTATAGGGAAAGACAACCTTCATGTACAGTGTTAGGTGAAACACAACAAAGGAACTAGCCAGAAAGCCCACATGTTTATTGTCAGTAAGGATACATATGAGCAAACAGTGTTTCAGTGAAAAACAGTGCAATGCAACATTGCCATGCACAATGTACAAAAGTGCAAGGAAAAAGCCAGACAGAATCAGCTTTTATGTAATTAACAGCATTGTTGCTTCCAATTCTTTACAAAACTGAAAGTGAAATAGTACATGATGTATGAGAGCACTTATTGCATTATTGAAGAAGAATTAGCTAATGTGGTATCCATATCCAAAAATGGAAAGTGTTACAGATAGACCCAAGGTCCCATGCAATTTATAGACCCACTTTTAGGTAGCAGACTGACCCATGCCAATTCCCCAGGTAATACATAGACCCACTGTCACTTACAACACTCAGTTAAGAGATAGACCCACTTCACCCCTTGGGTAACAGACTCAGTTTCACCGCATGGGTAACAGATAATGTACTCTCAACCCAGACATTAACCAAAGCCCAGGTTCATTCACCAAATAACAGATAGACCCATTTTAAATTTCACAGGACAGACCTAGTTTCACCACCCCAACTCTACCCTGACCCAGTTTTAGAACCCACATAACAAATAAACCCAGTTTCACTACCTTTCAAAATGGTGTAACAGACAGACCCAGTTTGAGTATCTACATATTAACCACCCCAGCTTTAGCACCCAGATAAGAGACCTAAAAGCTTGCAGGTGTTTCATAGGAATGATGAAATCAGCACTGACCGTTCCTCGTGCACATGTATAAGTGTATGTACACTGTAAGCTCAACGGCAGTGATGCAATGACAAAGTGCCACTCGTCTTCCATAGCTACCCATACTCAGGGTTCTTTGTAAGAGAAAACCTGTACAATAACATAACATGATTATACATGTATATCCAAAGCTTGTGGTTAAGGCATAGGTTATAAGAAGAACAGCAAATTGAATATGTGACGTTGATTGTGATATTAGATATTTTACATTGTACCATACTGTCTACCTAACATTGTAATGTAAGAAAAGACTAACTTGCTGCTTTTGCCAGCTGAATTTTTTTTTTTTTTTTTTGTAAAGTAAACATGAAGCAGTGAAAGGTGTATACAGCTACATGTATTTATTGCAGCGGAACCATTCAAATGTGCAAAGTAAATCAGCTTGGTCCATGTTGATACAGAAATATGGAAGAAGTTGAAATTTTGATATTCAAAATTGTAATTAGTTAGAATAGTGTAAGAAAGAACATGTGATATTTAGTGGTCCATTGTATAAAGCTAAGTGCACTGCCTATGTTATGCTTTCTTGAAATGATATCAATACAGATCTATCACTTCACTTGTTATTACTTAAAGTTTGTATTTATTGTACAGTTTTTGTTTTTTTGTTAGCTCCTATTTTCTTATTAAAAGAATATTTGTTCATTTCTGAAGGATGTTGATTGGAGAGTGTAATATTTATTGATTTTGGTAAATAGCACTGCTACGTTTTGTTTTACATTTCAGAGTCAGTGGAAGAATATTTCACATGATAACTATTGTTGAGCCATAATTTGCAAGACAGGCAGTATATTATTACCTGCAGTGGCCTCTTTTGAACACTTGTCTGGCTTTGCACTACACACTGTGTATCATCGTTATATTGTATCCAGATTTATTTATCAGCAGATATTGATGTTCAACATGTTATATACATTTTGTTGTGGGGAACAGAAAGTGTGTTAAGCGGGTATCTCACTGGAGTGGGGCATGTTGGCAACCTTGCTGCAACCTAAGCTGGATTTGTGTTACCCTTGACTTTGTAATGGGAATATCATGCAAAATGTATGACTAAAAAGACAGCAAACATGTAAAGCTTAAAAAGATTTGATTTTGATAGATGAAATTCATTGACCGCTTTGCCAATTCGATTGGTCGCAGCGAGGTCACCAATGGGCCGCAGGTCCAATGAGATATCCGCGTTAGATGATACAGTTTCCCTGGACGTACATCTGCATACAAAAATCATCCTTGTCTCTAGCTCTATATATACAGTAGAGAACAAGGTTATGATTTTGTAGCAGCCAATCTCCAAGCAGATGTGAGCTTTGGCTTGTTTTGTGTACATTACTTTTTGCAGCCATTTTGATTACACAAAATGTATTTCTTACTATTGGAATACGAGAACTTCAGGCTACATCTATTATAGATAGACAGCCAAAATCCTACAAAAAACTTTTGCTTCATTATCCTGTAGCAAGTAGTTTTACCGCTACATTCCATACCTGCTGATGCACCTACAGCTTATGCCACGTACCCCACTTTCATGAAAAGATTTGGATCCTAATCAGTGATCATCATCTTTGAAGCCATAATGTATTGTCTGTATTTTCTTGCCATTGTTGTTGCAAGCGCCATGATATGCTATTTATGTACGATATAAGTTCTAATACCCACAGTGGAAAATATCACTATTCAGCAATCTTATAAACAACCAAGAAAGAATAAAAGATCATGTGACTGAAACAAGCAGACTATGCATCTTTTTTTTTTCTTTTTGCATCGTCAGTTGATGTTTATGAAAACATAAGCATCGATTTCTTACAAAGAACAAATTTATATATACTGTTAACTGTTACTGTATTACATAGGAATATTGAAAGTATTCTTTGGCACGATATAGTAGTCTATCAGACATAAAGCTTTGTATAATGTTACACTGTCAAATTATATACAACACTAACTTGAATTCATAGTAAAAATTACATTTGCATTCAAAGTTACATATGCATTAACAGTATTGCAATTGATTAAGTATTAGCTGGGATATGCAATCATATCCATTATGTATAACATCTATTGTAACATGTCCGTAAAGATGATAACGCTAGGTTCTAAGAGTCATCGCCGGTACATGTATTACGATGTTACGGTATGTGCAGAGCTTGAGAGATACAAGTTGGGGGTTGAATGGACGAATTCATCTGAAGGGCCTTCAAAGATACAAGAAAAAAAGATATTTGGTGATAATAACCGTGAGTACAACGTCAATGATATGTATCCCTGGTTGTTCAGGGGATAGTATTCAAACACACAACTGAAGATCAATATAGTTGAATTACAATTGTCCGAGACTGTGTTAGTCCAAGGATATAATCTCCTTGGTTAGTCGTATTTCTTCTAGTTAAGTGGGAAAAAGTTATTTTTTCCTTTCGGACCTGTTTTTCTTTCTAGTCTCTTTAGACGTCACCTTTGGCGGTACAGAACAACTCAGATTTTGATGTCGTCACCTCCGTGTCGATGCTTCCTGGAATGCAGGATGTCGTTTGCCCGGTTTTCCTTCGCTGATTCCGACTCGTCCACGTCGAAGTTCATGCTGTTCGCCAGCGCGGAGAACCAGTCTTCGGGAAAGTCCGGCTCGTCATCGGCTGTTTTCGGGAGAAGGTCTCGGATGGCTTGGCCGAAGGGTTTGGACGGGAGCTCCACTTCCGAAGGCTCGACCCAACCATAGATGTCGTCTTTGGGGACGGCCTGCTCGTTCGCGGCTTCCTCGGACGGCGGATAGTCAGCGTCCTCGTCTAGAACCCGCTCGATTCTTCTCAGGATTCTCTCCACCCGCCACTGCCAGAAGTCTTCTCCTTTCCGGTGGTGGTTGGAGGCTACGCCGTCTCTGTCTAAGTCGGCAACTAGATTTATGAAGAAGAAAAGCACAAAGTATAAGATAAAGAGAACGAACATGATATCCACAATCATTTGCATCTCTCTTGCTCTCGTGAAAAGTATTTGCAAAGTACTTACATTGTACTTACAAATCTAAGAGCAATGAGCCCTCATTGCCCTATACATTATGGTAGATGTCGTACCGTCGCTGAAGCTATATGTCAAGTCACAGGAATTATTGTGGCAACTCCAAAATATATTTCAGCAAATTTTCCCAAATGAAACTATTATCGTACCCCGCCACTAGCCTGGGTAGCCTGGCTCAATTGTTTCGCTTGCTAACCACGGAGTCTGGACCTGCCCGTATCCGTGGTTAGCAAGCGAAACCATTGGATGGTACCCAGGCTGCTTTGTGCGTTGGTCTTTTCGATGTTTCATTGATGAAATACTTGAAGACTTTTGAACTCACCAGGCTTGCAGCAGGTAACACTGCACGAAATGGCCACGTATCCTGACGGATCCGACGTATCCGGAATCGGGCCTCATGGCGTTTCCGAGCGAATCCGGAAAAATCCCAGTTCACTGCTCGGATACTGAGGTGCCCGCAGATCCGACCAATTCCGACGCCGTATTCCTCTGGATCCGTGATGCGCCTCGGATACCCGAAAATATTTGTGCGGATCCCTCGATTTTTTTTATATTTGGAATGTTCGGATTGTTTGTATGTCGGTAGTTGTTTCGGATCCTGACGAATAAATACACACGGCACGGCATGATCTCATTTCCTGACGAATCCAGCAGATCCGGAATTATGCATTATAGCAGACACGGAACGTTTCCGATTGAATCCGATGCACCTCAGATCCGACAATTCCGTCGCCGTATACGTCTGGATCCTTCATACGTTTCGGGTACAGATACGGAACGTTTCCGAGCAAATTCAGACAAATACCAGGTACAGCTCATCAGATCCGGCAATTCCGACGCCGTATACGTCTGGATCCGTGATGCGCCTCGGATACCTCATATTTGCGCGGATCCTTCGTTTTCAGATATTTGTCAATATGGCAGAGATAATCGGATTGTTTGTTTGTCGGTAGTTGCTTCGGATCCTAACCAACAAATACACACTGCACGGCATGATCTCAGATCCTGAAAAATCCAGCGGATCCGCAATCGTGCATCATAGCAGATACGGAACGTTTCCGATTGGATCCGATGCACCTCAGATCCAACAATTCCGACAAATCCTGACGTTTCCGGAATACGGATTCGTGTCCAATCTCCCACAAGACACTGCGTGGCATGACGTCAGGCGCGAGAAACGGTTTTGTCGGTGAACAGCACGGAGACAAGAACGGCGTTTCATCACTCTCTGTGCTTAACATGGCATCGTCAGAGTCTACCATGGTCGACCAGTGATTTTTAGTGACTTGAGAGTCGAAGGGGATTCGGTGTAAACTCAAACGCGCGGCATTGCGAAGTAGTCTTCTTCGTGCATGCAATATTCGTCGCCCCCCTCCCCCTTGTAAAGTTGGTAGGGAGTTGATTCATCATTTAGAGGGACTGCCCTTTGGTAAGTACAAATTGGAAAATTCCTGTTTCTAACTAGTTTGAACGTCAGTTATCCTCCTATTGTGGCTTGACATATCATCGCATTTGCATGACATTAAGAATTGTCCAGTCGACCTGCACTTCTACACCGTTAGGATCTAGGAAATTTATAGCTTTCAATTTGTTCGTTCTTGCCAATGGTCAACAGACATTTGTGTCTGGTTAATTATAACGTTTCAGATACAACATAGCAAGCGGTTGAGGGAAAGATAATTAAAGATATCCTGTAACGGAAGAGAATGTCATAAGTATTTGTCCCACAAAGGTCCCACAGTTTGTGGATAGTGAGCTGGAACTTATGTGGAGGTAGTAGTGTGTTTCAGTGATTATTGCATTAAGTTGTAGCTGTACATGTTTGATCAATATCATAATCAAGTTATGAATGTAAGTTTTACGTATTCAATTAAACGATGCCAGAATCATTTTTTACAAATGTGATTATGTGATATGTTTAATATTTGTCATTGATTCCCTTTATATATATATATCCTATACAGCATCGGCAGATACTTCCTTCACAAATGCAGCACATGTTGTGAGGACCTTAGCTTGGCTTGGAACAAAGCAATCAGCTGTCAGATGCTCAGAGTACCTCAGGCTCCTTCGGTAAGGCTTAAGTCCATCATCGGTACACTTCAATGTTAGCTGAGACAGGCATGATGGATACCCATTGTCCCTTGTTTTTTGTTAGCTGCTGTGATGAAACGAAGCCCATCACAGCAAGGAGGTTATATAGTCTATATAACCTCCTTGATCACAGTTATGTCAAAATCATGTGACATGTTACTTAAATACTAAGTATGTTAATTGATATTTATTCATCATTTGGTTTTATCATATAGGAACTGGTTCATCACAAGATGAACTCCAAGCTGAGTCCAACATGCTAGATACAGAAGAAATCAGCCTTGCCTGTACCTTACCAAGAGTGCATGGAAGAAGTGAACTCAGATGTAGTCATAGAATGGGGAGAGGACGATTATACACATGCAGTTCCACGGCATATACTACTTACGTGTAAAATGTGGCGTGTCATCATGGGAGTTTTTCAGACAGTATAATGTTACTTTGAAGTTTCTATTTTCAACCTCTGTATTTGAAATTATTTGTATCTGATATCTTTTAGACGAAGAACTGGCCACAAATAAGGCTTTCATTACTTTAGTAGACTATGTAGAACATGTAGAAATTTTTGGTCCAAGTGCACTATAGGGCAGTAAATATTACCATCATGATGTGATGGTTGTTAATTGTAATACATCTTATAACAATTGTGCTTACACAACCCCAATTTACCGACATTAACCTGCATATGCAGAGGTGCTTTGAGTATGTGGATGTCCCTCGGCCTGTCTTAAACGAATGGATTATTTAGCCACATAGAACTTCCGTATTGTATTTGATAGTTTTTGAACTTAGAAATGCATATATGTCGAAATATGAAATGATGTTACATTCAGGCTTTCCCAAAACTTCCTGTCATTGAATAATAATGTTTTGGGTATCGTTGAATTAAGAATGCACGCGTATTTATGAATAATCAACCATTCTATCAAACTTTGTGTGTTTGATTTGTACATATTCGTGGCAAATACAAACATATTCAGAGTCACAATATGTCAAAGATTGTAGAAAGTCTGTATGTTGGATCAGTCTGTATCCGTGGCAAATACATACTGTACGTATCTGTCAGGATCTTGGGCAATTTCGTGCAATGTACGGCCCCATATCCGTCGAAAATTCCTATTTTTGTATTCCTCCGGATCTGAGGTTCCGGATCACAGTCCGCTTGTATCCGTCAGTATCCGCAATTTTCTTTTAAAAAATACAGAAAACTTCCTGTACGTATCCGTCAGGATCTCTGGCATTTCCGTACAGTGTACGGCTCCGTATCCGTCGAAAATACCTCATTTTCGGATTCCTCCGGAAATATTCCCGATCCCGGTGCGGAAATTTTCGGATCCGTTAGGTTGGATTCGTCAGTATCCGTCAGTATCCGCCAAAAATACAGAAAAATCCCTGTACGCATCCGTCAGGATCTGTGGCATTTCCGTACAGTGTACGGCTCCGTATTCGTCGAAAATACCTTACTTTCGGATTCTTCCGGAAATATTCCATATCCCAGTGCGCATTTAGTCGGATCCGTCAGGTTGGATCCGCCTGTATCCGTCAGTATCCGCCAAAAATACAGAAAATTTCCTGTTCGTATCCGTCAGGATCGGTGGCATTTCCGTGCAGTGTACGGCTCCGTAGTCTTCGAAAATACCTTACTTTCGGATTCTTCCGGAAATATTCCATATACCGGTGCGGAAATTGTCGGATATCTTACACGAATCCGCCTGTATCCGTCAGTATCCGTCAGTATCCGACAAAAATACAGAAAAATACCGGTACGTATACGCCGGGAAACGAGGCCATTTCGTGCAGTGTAAGAGTCAACTGGGCGGCCACCAGTAGGAGAGCGAACACGTCGGTTCTGCCTCGCATGTTGAAAATGACGATGTGTGCCGTCCCGTCCTCGCCGGAACACTTCTTGAGACCAGCCTTAATGTCTGCACGTCTTTTGACTGGTGATCTAGCAAACCACCGGCGTTTAAATGAAAGATTTGGGGCTCATCAGCATGTATGACCTGACCCCGATGGGACCAGGGCTATTCGCGATGACGTGCCCGGGGTTAAAGCTGTGACGTAGGTCCTTTCACCGCAGCCGCTCGGGAGGCCGGCCACAAACAGACTATTTTTAGTCCCTTTTATCCGCGACGTCTCCTTTGTTTCCTCATCTTCTGTAAAAACTCTGGTCTGAAAAACACAACACGTACATGGTACATGTATAATTGTCGTTGATATTCGTCATTGAGTCTGGACACGTTTTGCAAATGTGTTCTTTGGGTCTGAAATAGAATCAAGGATGTTTACAGACGCATAAAGTAGACACAACGAAGAAAAAAATGTTCCCGGGATCAAGACTTTCTTGTCGTCACCATGACAACAGGACTGTGGCCACCGTACATTCGGTCGATGGAAAGGTTAACATGTCGTGACGACATCAGCACAACAATAGGACGTCTGCTATTGTCCATGTTTTCTTCGTCTTTTGTCCCTGCCCTATTTTTGGGACTGGGAGGTCACTGTATCGTTATGCCCCGTTCACACTTGTGCGTACGTAGGAAACGTCGATAGAAATTACGTCAGCCACATTGTGTGATGGCTGAGGCTCTCTCTGAGGATCTTAGGTTTAAGAGTACATTTTTGGACTGATGAAAAAGAAAAAGAAGACGTTTACACAACTGTTACTCGACCTGAAGATTGTCAGTAAATGTCGCTTCTTCTTGTGAGCAAAGCAAACATTTTCTCATGAAGTCTCTCGGCTTGGAACTTAAGCGTCATCTTATACAGTCGAGGAGGTGGTTGGCGTGAGAGAAGAAAAGGGGAAAATGGCCCATTTTTTTAGCTCACCAAAGAGCTGATCTTCCACTGGCCGTGACAGAAAAGACAGGCGCTATGTACAGATGGTATGAGAACAAAGAAAAAAAAGAAAGAACGAAACGAAACA
This sequence comes from Branchiostoma lanceolatum, assembly GCF_035083965.1. Classification (NCBI taxonomy): domain Eukaryota; kingdom Metazoa; phylum Chordata; class Leptocardii; order Amphioxiformes; family Branchiostomatidae; genus Branchiostoma; species Branchiostoma lanceolatum. The sequence continues at coordinate 21,193,311 of NC_089723.1, read as the reverse complement.
AAACGAAACGAAACGATGGTGCAAGTCAATCGCATGATGCCATCAACAACGCTGCACTTCACACTGTTTAGAAGTGACAGGCCTATTAAGCCTGATAGACCTAAAAGATCCAATGTTTTAGTCGCAGAATCTGTTTTGAGTCACCAAAGGAATACCTTTTCACGTGTACATGCATATTACAAAAGACACGTCCGTCATACGAAGTATTTGTATCTCTGATCTTACGCAAGACAAAACAAAAATCGTGACCATAACTTGTCCATAACACGAGATATCACAACCGTGAAAGTCTCTGGGAGGCGCATAATCGCATCTGACCTTCGTCTTCCCAAGACCTACCCACATAACAAATATCTTTACAATCCATCGAGTCATTGTAACGTTATTCTGACCACAAATATCCGGAAACGCAGACACACAGACAAACACACCAAAAACAATACCTCAATTTTTCATGGAGGTAAAAAAATGCAGAAAAGGGACTCCGTGTGGGGTTATCGGAGGGCGTTGCCTGTCTACCCTTTAATGATTACCTCACGACTACGTATATTGTAGGCACAAAAGGTTTTCAGCTCCAGCGAGCCAGACACAAGTTTGTCCCGTCTTCTGACGCAAACTTTCCCTTGCCACAGGGTGGCCCTGGCAACGCGATTGTTCTGGCAAATGTCATCCCTCCGGCTTCACGAACGCAAGGCAGTTTCAGTCGGTTGGTCCCAAACAAACATCCTCGCTTTTGAAACCCTTTATTACCGGCTAGTTTATATACAATGTATGATAGAGCACACACACACAACGCTGAGTTACACTGCCAAGAAAGTGCACTGGGTCTGTAAGTTTGAAGTATTAGATGAGGCATGGACTTTCGCGTGATCGCAGAAATCATCGTCGGCGTTCTGCTGACCATGGGCCCGCTGGAGAGCGACATGAGGCCAGGTGACGTAACTTTAGTCTCTACCAGACTATAGGTTGCTGTAAAAAAAGTACAAATTGACCAAATAGAAGGAATGTTATGCCGGATGAATCGCCCATCCATAGAAATGCTCCTAGGTAGGAAACCGTTGTTGCAGAATGTTAGTTATTTCTGGTGCCGGCTGACATATAATTTCGTTTATTTGGCCAAATCTTTATAAAATAGCAACATATGGAGTCTAGTAGAGACTAACATGACCATGACTTACTCTAACTTTGGGTAACAAAGTGTACACGTCAAAGCATACTGGTTCTAGCGTAACACATCAGCTTGGCAGGCTATCTAATGAGGATGCTCCTACAGTACTTGGTGGCAATGAGTTCCACTCTACGACAAGATTGTTCTAGGGAAAAACGTATTTTTGAACACTTTAATTTCCTGGTTGATAACTCTGGCTGAGGAGATCAAGTTGGCCGGTGGCAACATCAGAATACTGTAAACGGGGAATCATTCGCGGTGTTTTCATGTTCGGATTGTTCACGGCGACATTTTTATCACCGCGACCTTAAAACCACCGCGAACATTTCGACTTTTACAGTAAAACCCTGCATGGCAGCTTCAACAGCGAACTTAAAACCACCGCGAACACTACATTTCTTTTCTACCGCGGAATTAAATCCCCGCGAACATTTCCCCTTTTACAGTATATTGTCGTGTGCTGATTGTTTGTCATCTAACGGTGACCATCTCTTTTCCTGCAGTGAGGAACAGAAAGCGCCAAGCGGCGCTAGTAGAGAAGATTAAGCGGGAGTCCGGCGGAGACATGGGACTGGCCAGGGACATGATAGAGAACCTGTGCCGCCACCAACGCCGCAGCCACCACTGCCGCTTGTCGGCCTTTAAGGTCTACGCACTGGTTGTGCAGTCCACCCGGCGGGACCAGGCCACAACCCTGCCGCCGACGGTGCCGTCTTCTCCCCTGCTCAACGACGGTGTGCACGCGGACCCTGGATACAAGGCCACTGCGCTGAAGACCGACACAAAGAAGAGAGCGACGAAAAGCAGGAAGAACGTGAAAAGGAAGAATGCCACATGCGGGAATTATAACGGGCGAGCAGGAGAGGTGGTAAAACGGTTCAAACGGCCCGCAAAAATCCGCGTTTGACTTAACACGAGACTGTGACGAGTCAATGACGGAACATTGTTATGACTATGAGGAGAAAAACGTGTCGAACAGCATCAGAAGAGTATCTTTGAGAGCGAAGGAACCGAAGTGCATTTTGTAGACAAACTTATAGACTTGTACACATACATATATCTTTGTGTCTGTTGATGACAACAATCTAGGATGATCGTTCATTCGTTGTTCGTTCAGACCCTTACAGTGCCTACTGGCACATAGGGCAGCAAGTTTCTTGCTGTTTCAGAAGCAGAGTATATTTTTACATGGAGGGGTTGCTAGTCCTTCCCCTCTTAGTTTAACATGCTCGATGTACCCCTCGAACACGGGACACCCGTTTTACGCCCTTTCCTGAGGACGGGTGCAGCTCCAACCGAGTCTGCCCATGATTGACCCGGGGTCTCACAGTTGTCAACTAAATGGTACGAACTACACTATGTACATTTAGCTTTAATTTGAAATAAAGTAAAAGAAAGAAATGTTACAAGCTGTCTCTTTTGAATAATTCACGTGCAGTTCAGTAGCCTAGTATCCAACCCTGTTAACGTTATGGCTGCCGAGTACTTTTCAATGTAGCTGGGTTGTCTTAATGCATTGCGCAGTGAATAGCCAAAAAAGTAGCCCAAGCCCCCAGGCAAATCATTGCCCCTATAGCCGGCGTAGTTAGTTAGAGACTATCACAATGTAACTTGCAATTGTGCAGAATATGTTTACACTGAAGTAAATGGAAACAGATTTGCGTATATCTATATCTATATCTATATCTATATCTATCTATCTATCTATCTATCTATCTATCTATCTATCTATCTATCTATCTATCTATCTATCTATCTATCTATCTATCTCTATATATCTCTCTCTCTCTCTCTCTCTCTCTCTCTATATATATATATATATATATATATAGAGAGAGAGAGAGATAGATAGATAGATAGATAAAGATATATATATATATATATATATATATCTATATCTATATATATATATATATAGATATAGATATAGATATAGATATAGATATAGATATATAGATATAGATATAGATATATAGATATAGATATAGATATATATATGCTGCCGTGTTCATTGTGACGTCATGGCTGGGCATTGGTCAATGATTAATGTAATCACCTGGTGAGAAGATCAGATAAGTATGAAGAGCTGAATCCATGGTAGTATGGTTTCTGATGGTTCAATGTCAAATACCATCAGAAGGTTGTGTATTTGTTTTAAACGTTTATATTCCTTGAATGTTGCTACTCTATTTCAGATAATAAGAAAATGTTGTATTTTGGTGTCTTAGGCCCTTTAAGTTTTATTCTATACCCCTATTTTGTATTATGTTTAGTAGTTTTTGCAAACATTGTACTGTGTACAATTGTCGTGCAAAAAGTTTCTTGTATTAAAGGTCCATAAAGCATCTTAACATTAAAGGGGAAGGGCTAGCAAACCCTCCCTGTAGAAATATACTCTGCTACAGAAACAGGAATGAAATTTGCTGACCTATGTGCCGCTGTGCGCTACAAGGGTCTCAACGAACGGACTTACTGTTTAAGTGAAGCCTTGAAAACTGCTTAGATAACAACTGGATCCAGCTGTATTGGAGACTGTTCATGGCAGTTCTGCTCCAGTCAACTCTAGCTGAGGTGTGGCACTCCAAACTGGCAGACCAATAAGTATATTAAAGAGTTGCTGAAGGCAGTACACATGAAACAGTACACATGACATTGTCTCTTTATTTACCATTACCCTCTGTTACTTTGTAACGTTATCACATCCATTGGTCCAACTGCTGTGTCAGCGGGACGTAGCTACCAATAGGAGCTGTGTTGAAACAAAAGATTCTTTGATCACTACCATGAACTTTTTGAAGAGTATTTTCGCAGACAGCATATTGCAAAATGATTATTATTGATATTTCGCTTGTGTTTATATTGAATTGTTGGAAATGTATACAGCATTTGCGTAACGGACTCCATGAATATGTGGTGTACTGTGTAATTTGAGAGCTCACCTCAAGAAGATGTGAAAGAATTGAATCAAAAGAAAAAAATCCGTTGTTTTGTATACCATGTGTTTGGTCGTTTGTTGGTAACCGGTTCTTTCGCTACATTGTCAGTTCGCTACAGTCGATTCGCTACATGACATCAGTTGTGTCGCTACATTTCACAAAGATGTTTCGCTACATGGTACAACTTCTTTCGCTACATGGTTAATTGTTACATGTGAATGTTATTTAACCAGATAGACTAGTATCATAAGAATGGTTTTACTACAAACACTTGCGTGTTGTTATTGAATGGAATCGGACACCCGCGGTAAATTTTTCGTCCGCATGAGTGTGTGAGCCCGATGATTTTCTGACAGAAGGCGGTCACGTTTCATACGCTGCGTGAGTAGGGTTTCAAGAACTTATTTCCAATACGCGTGCATTATAGGTACGGACTTTCTGTGTGAGTAGATTAGTTCAACCGGCTGGTGGCGAAGTGGTCTCACCGGCTGGCGGCGAAGTGGTCTCTAGCTAATTTTAGCACTTGCGGGTTGCGGACCGTCGCTGGGAATCAGTTTGAACCGTGTGCAAAAACGTTGACGTGAATGCCAGCGAGGCACGATCTTTACTGTATGACAGTATATTAACTGGGCTTTTAGATGGTAGGAATGAGATTGTGAAGTTTTCCCATTCGGCGTGTAAGGTCTCGGTTCGGAGGTGTTTTTTTTTTACAATTCGGGGCCGACATGACTCGTTCCCAGAAAGGCAATAGCGCTTTTCCAAACATCCTTTTTTGGCCAATTCAATGTTCCGATGGATAGGGGTGCCTTGTCTTTGAACGTCAGACGAATTTGGTCTTTTCTTTGGAAACGTCATTTTTGGTTAAAAAAACCTTCATCTTAAGCAATTTTCATCCCAAAAACTGCTATCTTTAGGGCATTCTTCCAAGGCCGCTAGAAGGAAAATAAAAGTTTTCCTATGATTATGACTGACATGGGAATATAGGTCATCATTCTGTCTGTGCAATTAGGAAAAATGAAAAACAAAATTGTGAGGATACGTTTTCCGCAATCCCCGATGGTGCGAAACCATGCAAAACGCACATAGAACGCACGATTCGGGTAATCAGGCGGCAAGGCCGCGTTACCGTCATCGCGCACTAATACCAGGAAGTCTTCGCGGACGACCAAAACTCTGAAACCGTAAAACGCTACGAAGATCGGGTCTTTCAGGAAATATAAAAGATAACACACTGCTATAGCGATAGTCGAAAAATCGGGAGGCAAAACTAACGAAAAAACCTAGGATTTGCGTCTTATCTTCACGTACTCTTTAAGTCCTAGGTCAAAACAATTCCGAACCGGAAACTTAAATACGCGTGACCTTTGCAGGCGACAGAAGCGTAATTCACGCAGTCGCAGAAGGCCAACTTTTAGCCCATGGAAATAGGTTTGGTACCCTTGGTAAAAGTAGCTGTAAAGGGTTTTTTTCTAGGATATGTTGGTATTTCTGAGCTGGATGTTACAGGTAAGGGTTTCTGCCTTCTAATTGTGTTGAAAAATCAGACTTGGATCCATGATTGTGGTGTCTGTAGGCAGTAGAAGTTTGGTGTTTTTGTGTGATTATCAGGTAGAGAAGGAGGTCAAAGGTCAAGTTTGCAAACACGGCTGGATTCGTAGGGGTTTTGCCTATTAGAAAGTTGAAATTATGCTTTAGATTGAAACTTGAGAGGACTGACACCTAGGGTTAGGGTTAGGGTTAACTTTTAAAGTCTCATAACTCGAGAACAAAGCACGATATTTGAAATCCGTTTTCAGTTTCAAACTCCTGGCCGAAAGACCTTTCGAATGAGTCCAAGTTTGGCCCGTTTGGAGAAACTTGTGCCTTAACCCTAACCCTAACCCTAACACCTAGGGTTAGGGTTAGGGTTAACTTTTAAAGTCTCATAACTCGAGAACAAAGCACGATATTTGAAATCCGTTTTCAGTTTCAAACTCCTGGCCGAAAGACCTTTCGAATGAGTCCAAGTTTGGCCCGTTTGGAGAAACTTGTGCCTTAACCCTAACCCTAACCCTAACACCTAGGGTTAGGGTTAGGGTTAACTTTTAAAGTCTCATAACTCGAGAACAAAGCACGATATTTGAAATCCGTTTTCAGTTTCAAACTCCTGGCCGAAAGACCTTTCGAATGAGTCCAAGTTTGGCCCGTTTGGAGAAACTTGTGCCTTAACCCTAACCCTAACCCTAACACCTAGGGTTAGGGTTAGGGTTAACTTTTAAAGTCTCATAACTCGAGAACAAAGCACGATATTTGAAATCCGTTTTCAGTTTCAAACTCCTGGCCGAAAGACCTTTCGAATGAGTCCAAGTTTGGCCCGTTTGGAGAAACTTGTGCCTTAACCCTAACCCTAACCCTAACACCTAGGGTTAGGGTTAGGGTTAACTTTTAAAGTCTCATAACTCGAGAACAAAGCACGATATTTGAAATCCGTTTTCAGTTTCAAACTCCTGGCCGAAAGACCTTTCGAATGAGTCCAAGTTTGGCCCGTTTGGAGAAACTTGTGCCTTAACCCTAACCCTAACCCTAACACCTAGGGTTAGGGTTAGGGTTAACTTTTAAAGTCTCATAACTCGAGAACAAAGTACGATATTTGAAATCCGTTTTCAGTTTCAAACTCCTGGCCGAAAGACCTTTCGAATGAGTCCAAGTTTGGCCCGTTTGGAGAAACTTGTGCCTTAACCCTAACCCTAACCCTAACACCTAGGGTTAGGGTTAGGGTTAACTTTTAAAGTCTCATAACTCGAGAACAAAGCACGATATTTGAAATCCGTTTTCAGTTTCAAACTCCTGGCCGAAAGACCTTTCGAATGAGTCCAAGTTTGGCCCGTTTGGAGAAACTTGTGCCTTAACCCTAACCCTAACCCTAACACCTAGGGTTAGGGTTAGGGTTAACTTTTAAAGTCTCATAACTCGAGAACAAAGCACGATATTTGAAATCCGTTTTCAGTTTCAAACTCCTGGCCGAAAGACCTTTCGAATGAGTCCAAGTTTGGCCCGTTTGGAGAAACTTGTGCCTTAACCCTAACCCTAACCCTAACACCTAGGGTTAGGGTTAGGGTTAACTTTTAAAGTCTCATAACTCGAGAACAAAGTACGATATTTGAAATCCGTTTTCAGTTTCAAACTCCTGGCCGAAAGACCTTTCGAATGAGTCCAAGTTTGGCCCGTTTGGAGAAACTTGTGCCTTAACCCTAACCCTAACACCTAGGGTTAGGGTTAGGGTTAACTTTTAAAGTCTCATAACTCGAGAACAAAGTACGATATTTGAAATCCGTTTTCAGTTTCAAACTCCTGGCCGAAAGACCTTTCGAATGAGTCCAAGTTTGGCCCGTTTGGAGAAACTTGTGCCTTAACCCTAACCCTAACCCTAACACCTAGGGTTAGGGTTAGGGTTAACTTTTAAAGTCTCATAACTCGAGAACAAAGTACGATATTTGAAATCCGTTTTCAGTTTCAAACTCCTGGCCGAAAGACCTTTCGAATGAGTCCAAGTTTGGCCCGTTTGGAGAAACTTGTGCCTTAACCCTAACCCTAACCCTAACACCTAGGGTTAGGGTTAGGGTTAACTTTTAAGTCTCATAACTCGAGAACAAAGTTACGATATTTGAAATCCGTTTTCAGTTTCAAACTCCTGGCCGAAAGACCTTTCGAATGAGTCCAAGTTTGGCCGTTTGGAGAAACTTGTGCCTTAACCCTAACCCTAACCCTAACACCTAGGGTTAGGGTTAGGGTTAACTTTTAAAGTCTCATAACTCGAGAACAAAGCACGATATTTGAAATCCGTTTTCAGTTTCAAACTCCTGGCCGAAAGACCTTTCGAATGAGTCCAAGTTTGGCCCGTTTGGAGAAACTTGTGCCTTAACCCTAACCCTAACCCTAACACCTAGGGTTAGGGTTAGGGTTAACTTTTAAAGTCTCATAACTCGAGAACAAAGTACGATATTTGAAATCCGTTTTCAGTTTCAAACTCCTGGCCGAAAGACCTTTCGAATGAGTCCAAGTTTGGCCCGTTTGGAGAAACTTGTGCCTTAACCCTAACCCTAACCCTAACACCTAGGGTTAGGGTTAGGGTTAACTTTTAAAGTCTCATAACTCGAGAACAAAGCACGATATTTGAAATCCGTTTTCAGTTTCAAACTCCTGGCCGAAAGACCTTTCGAATGAGTCCAAGTTTGGCCCGTTTGGAGAAACTTGTGCCTTAACCCTAACCCTAACCCTAACACCTAGGGTTAGGGTTAGGGTTAACTTTTAAAGTCTCATAACTCGAGAACAAAGTACGATATTTGAAATCCGTTTTCAGTTTCAAACTCCTGGCCGAAAGACCTTTCGAATGAGTCCAAGTTTGGCCCGTTTGGAGAAACTTGTGCCTTAACCCTAACCCTAACCCTAACACCTAGGGTTAGGGTTAGGGTTAACTTTTAAAGTCTCATAACTCGAGAACAAAGTACGATATTTGAAATCCGTTTTCAGTTTCAAACTCCTGGCCGAAAGACCTTTCGAATGAGTCCAAGTTTGGCCCGTTTGGAGAAACTTGTGCCTTAACCCTAACCCTAACCCTAACACCTAGGGTTAGGGTTAGGGTTAACTTTTAAAGTCTCATAACTCGAGAACAAAGCACGATATTTGAAATCCGTTTTCAGTTTCAAACTCCTGGCCGAAAGACCTTTCGAATGAGTCCAAGTTTGGCCCGTTTGGAGAAACTTGTGCCTTAACCCTAACCCTAACCCTAACACCTAGGGTTAGGGTTAGGGTTAACTTTTAAAGTCTCATAACTCGAGAACAAAGTACGATATTTGAAATCCGTTTTCAGTTTCAAACTCCTGGCCGAAAGACCTTTCGAATGAGTCCAAGTTGGCCCGTTTGGAGAAACTTGTGCCTTAACCCTAACCCTAACCCTAACCTAGGGTTAGGGTTAGGGTTAACTTTTAAAGTCTCATAACTCGAGAACAAAGTACGATATTTGAAATCCGTTTTCAGTTTCAAACTCCTGGCCGAAAGACCTTTCGAATGAGTCCAAGTTTGGCCCGTTTGGAGAAACTTGTGCCTTAACCCTAACCCTAACCCTAACACCTAGGGTTAGGGTTAGGGTTAACTTTTAAAGTCTCATAACTCGAGAACAAAGTACGATATTTGAAATCCGTTTCAGTTTCAAACTCCTGGCCGAAAGACCTTTCGAATGAGTCCAAGTTTGGCCCGTTTGGAGAAACTTGTGCCTTAACCCTAACCCTAACCCTAACACCTAGGGTTAGGGTTAGGGTTAACTTTTAAAGTCTCATAACTCGAGAACAAAGCACGATATTTGAAATCCGTTTTCAGTTTCAAACTCCTGGCCGAAAGACCTTTCGAATGAGTCCAAGTTTGGCCCGTTTGGAGAAACTTGTGCCTTAACCCTAACCCTAACCCTAACACCTAGGGTTAGGGTTAGGGTTAACTTTTAAAGTCTCATAACTCGAGAACAAAGTACGATATTTGAAATCCGTTTTCAGTTTCAAACTCCTGGCCGAAAGACCTTTCGAATGAGTCCAAGTTTGGCCCGTTTGGAGAAACTTGTGCCTTAACCCTAACCCTAACCCTAACACCTAGGGTTAGGGTTAGGGTTAACTTTTAAAGTCTCATAACTCGAGAACAAAGTACGATATTTGAAATCCGTTTTCAGTTTCAAACTCCTGGCCGAAAGACCTTTCGAATGAGTCCAAGTTTGGCCCGTTTGGAGAAACTTGTGCCTTAACCCTAACCCTAACCCTAACACCTAGGGTTAGGGTTAGGGTTAACTTTTAAAGTCTCATAACTCGAGAACAAAGTACGATATTTGAAATCCGTTTTCAGTTTCAAACTCCTGGCCGAAAGACCTTTCGAATGAGTCCAAGTTTGGCCCGTTTGGAGAAACTTGTGCCTTAACCCTAACCCTAACCCTAACACCTAGGGTTAGGGTTAGGGTTAACTTTTAAAGTCTCATAACTCGAGAACAAAGTACGATATTGAAATCCGTTTTCAGTTTCAAACTCCTGGCCGAAAGACCTTTCGAATGAGTCCAAGTTTGGCCCGTTTGGAGAAACTTGTGCCTTAACCCTAACCCTAACCCTAACACCTAGGGTTAGGGTTAGGGTTAACTTTTAAAGTCTCATAACTCGAGAACAAAGCACGATATTTGAAATCCGTTTTCAGTTTCAAACTCCTGGCCGAAAGACCTTTCGAATGAGTCCAAGTTTGGCCCGTTTGGAGAAACTTGTGCCTTAACCCTAACCCTAACCCTAACACCTAGGGTTAGGGTTAGGGTTAACTTTTAAAGTCTCATAACTCGAGAACAAAGTACGATATTTGAAATCCGTTTTCAGTTTCAAACTCCTGGCCGAAAGACCTTTCGAATGAGTCCAAGTTTGGCCCGTTTGGAGAAACTTGTGCCTTAACCCTAACCCTAACCCCCTTAACACCTAGGGTTAGGGTTAGGGTTAACTTTTAAAGTCTCATAACTCGAGAACAAAGTACGATATTTGAAATCCGTTTTCAGTTTCAAACTCCTGGCCGAAAGACCTTTCGAATGAGTCCAAGTTTGGCCCGTTTGGAGAAACTTGTGCCTTAACCCTAACCCTAACCCTAACACCTAGGGTTAGGGTTAGGGTTAACTTTTAAAGTCTCATAACTCGAGAACAAAGTACGATATTTGAAATCCGTTTTCAGTTTCAAACTCCTGGCCGAAAGACCTTTCGAATGAGTCCAAGTTTGGCCCGTTTGGAGAAACTTGTGCCTTAACCCTAACCCTAACCCTAACACCTAGGGTTAGGGTTAGGGTTAACTTTTAAAGTCTCATAACTCGAGAACAAAGTACGATATTTGAAATCCGTTTTCAGTTTCAAACTCCTGGCCGAAAGACCTTTCGAATGAGTCCAAGTTTGGCCCGTTTGGAGAAACTTGTGCCTTAACCCTAACCCTAACCCTAACACCTAGGGTTAGGGTTAGGGTTAACTTTTAAAGTCTCATAACTCGAGAACAAAGTACGATATTTGAAATCCGTTTTCAGTTTCAAACTCCTGGCCGAAAGACCTTTCGAATGAGTCCAAGTTTGGCCCGTTTGGAGAAACTTGTGCCTTAACCCTAACCCTAACCCTAACACCTAGGGTTAGGGTTAGGGTTAACTTTTAAAGTCTCATAACTCGAGAACAAAGTACGATATTTGAAATCCGTTTTCAGTTTCAAACTCCTGGCCGAAAGACCTTTCGAATGAGTCCAAGTTTGGCCCGTTTGGAGAAACTTGTGCCTTAACCCTAACCCTAACCCTAACACCTAGGGTTAGGGTTAGGGTTAACTTTTAAAGTCTCATAACTCGAGAACAAAGCACGATATTTGAAATCCGTTTTCAGTTTCAAACTCCTGGCCGAAAGACCTTTCGAATGAGTCCAAGTTTGGCCCGTTTGGAGAAACTTGTGCCTTAACCCTAACCCTAACCCTAACACCTAGGGTTAGGGTTAGGGTTAACTTTTAAAGTCTCATAACTCGAGAACAAAGCACGATATTTGAAATCCGTTTTCAGTTTCAAACTCCTGGCCGAAAGACCTTTCGAATGAGTCCAAGTTTGGCCCGTTTGGAGAAACTTGTGCCTTAACCCTAACCCTAACCCTAACACCTAGGGTTAGGGTTAGGGTTAACTTTTAAAGTCTCATAACTCGAGAACAAAGCACGATATTTGAAATCCGTTTTCAGTTTCAAACTCCTGGCCGAAAGACCTTTCGAATGAGTCCAAGTTTGGCCCGTTTGGAGAAACTTGTGCCTTAACCCTAACCCTAACCCTAACACCTAGGGTTAGGGTTAGGGTTAACTTTTAAAGTCTCATAACTCGAGAACAAAGTACGATATTTGAAATCCGTTTTCAGTTTCAAACTCCTGGCCGAAAGACCTTTCGAATGAGTCCAAGTTTGGCCCGTTTGGAGAAACTTGTGCCTTAACCCTAACCCTAACCCTAACACCTAGGGTTAGGGTTAGGGTTAACTTTTAAAGTCTCATAACTCGAGAACAAAGTACGATATTTGAAATCCGTTTTCAGTTTCAAACTCCTGGCCGAAAGACCTTTCGAATGAGTCCAAGTTTGGCCCGTTTGGAGAAACTTGTGCCTTAACCCTAACCCTAACCCTAACACCTAGGGTTAGGGTTAGGGTTAACTTTTAAAGTCTCATAACTCGAGAACAAAGCACGATATTTGAAATCCGTTTTCAGTTTCAAACTCCTGGCCGAAAGACCTTTCGAATGAGTCCAAGTTTGGCCCGTTTGGAGAAACTTGTGCCTTAACCCTAACCCTAACCCTAACACCTAGGGTTAGGGTTAGGGTTAACTTTTAAAGTCTCATAACTCGAGAACAAAGCACGATATTTGAAATCCGTTTTCAGTTTCAAACTCCTGGCCGAAAGACCTTTCGAATGAGTCCAAGTTTGGCCGTTTGGAGAAACTTGTGCCTTAACCCTAACCCTAACCCTAACACCTAGGGTTAGGGTTAGGGTTAACTTTTAAAGTCTCATAACTCGAGAACAAAGCACGATATTTGAAATCCGTTTTCAGTTTCAAACTCCTGGCCGAAAGACCTTTCGAATGAGTCCAAGTTTGGCCCGTTTGGAGAAACTTGTGCCTTAACCCTAACCCTAACCCTAACACCTAGGGTTAGGGTTAGGGTTAACTTTTAAAGTCTCATAACTCGAGAACAAAGTACGATATTTGAAATCCGTTTTCAGTTTCAAACTCCTGGCCGAAAGACCTTTCGAATGAGTCCAAGTTTGGCCCGTTTGGAGAAACTTGTGCCTTAACCCTAACCCTAACCCTAACACCTAGGGTTAGGGTTAGGGTTAACTTTTAAAGTCTCATAACTCGAGAACAAAGCTACGATATTTGAAATCCGTTTTCAGTTTCAAACTCCTGGCCGAAAGACCTTTCGAATGAGTCCAAGTTTGGCCCGTTTGGAGAAACTTGTGCCTTAACCCTAACCCTAACCCTAACACCTAGGGTTAGGGTTAGGGTTAACTTTTAAAGTCTCATAACTCGAGAACAAAGCACGATATTTGAAATCCGTTTTCAGTTTCAAACTCCTGGCCGAAAGACCTTTCGAATGAGTCCAAGTTTGGCCCGTTTGGAGAAACTTGTGCCTTAACCCTAACCCTAACCCTAACACCTAGGGTTAGGGTTAGGGTTAACTTTTAAAGTCTCATAACTCGAGAACAAAGTACGATATTTGAAATCCGTTTTCAGTTTCAAACTCCTGGCCGAAAGACCTTTCGAATGAGTCCAAGTTTGGCCCGTTTGGAGAAACTTGTGCCTTAACCCTAACCCTAACCCTAACACCTAGGGTTAGGGTTAGGGTTAACTTTTAAAGTCTCATAACTCGAGAACAAAGTACGATATTTGAAATCCGTTTTCAGTTTCAAACTCCTGGCCGAAAGACCTTTCGAATGAGTCCAAGTTTGGCCCGTTTGGAGAAACTTGTGCCTTAACCCTAACCCTAACCCTAACACCTAGGGTTAGGGTTAGGGTTAACTTTTAAAGTCTCATAACTCGAGAACAAAGCACGATATTTGAAATCCGTTTTCAGTTTCAAACTCCTGGCCGAAAGACCTTTCGAATGAGTCCAAGTTTGGCCCGTTTGGAGAAACTTGTGCCTTAACCCTAACCCTAACCCTAACACCTAGGGTTAGGGTTAGGGTTAACTTTTAAAGTCTCATAACTCGAGAACAAAGTACGATATTTGAAATCCGTTTTCAGTTTCAAACTCCTGGCCGAAAGACCTTTCGAATGAGTCCAAGTTTGGCCCGTTTGGAGAAACTTGTGCCTTAACCCTAACCCTAACCCTAACACCTAGGGTTAGGGTTAGGGTTAACTTTTAAAGTCTCATAACTCGAGAACAAAGCACGATATTTGAAATCCGTTTTCAGTTTCAAACTCCTGGCCGAAAGACCTTTCGAATGAGTCCAAGTTTGGCCCGTTTGGAGAAACTTGTGCCTTAACCCTAACCCTAACCCTAACACCTAGGGTTAGGGTTAGGGTTAACTTTTAAAGTCTCATAACTCGAGAACAAAGCACGATATTTGAAATCCGTTTTCAGTTTCAAACTCCTGGCCGAAAGACCTTTCGAATGAGTCCAAGTTTGGCCCGTTTGGAGAAACTTGTGCCTTAACCCTAACCCTAACCCTAACACCTAGGGTTAGGGTTAGGGTTAACTTTTAAAGTCTCATAACTCGAGAACAAAGCACGATATTTGAAATCCGTTTTCAGTTTCAAACTCCTGGCCGAAAGACCTTTCGAATGAGTCCAAGTTTGGCCCGTTTGGAGAAACTTGTGCCTTAACCCTAACCCTAACCCTAACACCTAGGGTTAGGGTTAGGGTTAACTTTTAAAGTCTCATAACTCGAGAACAAAGCACGATATTTGAAATCCGTTTTCAGTTTCAAACTCCTGGCCGAAAGACCTTTCGAATGAGTCCAAGTTTGGCCCGTTTGGAGAAACTTGTGCCTTAACCCTAACCCTAACCCTAACACCTAGGGTTAGGGTTAGGGTTAACTTTTAAAGTCTCATAACTCGAGAACAAAGCACGATATTTGAAATCCGTTTTCAGTTTCAAACTCCTGGCCGAAAGACCTTTCGAATGAGTCCAAGTTTGGCCCGTTTGGAGAAACTTGTGCCTTAACCCTAACCCTAACCCTAACACCTAGGGTTAGGGTTAGGGTTAACTTTTAAAGTCTCATAACTCGAGAACAAAGCACGATATTTGAAATCCGTTTTCAGTTTCAAACTCCTGGCCGAAAGACCTTTCGAATGAGTCCAAGTTTGGCCCGTTTGGAGAAACTTGTGCCTTAACCCTAACCCTAACCCTAACACCTAGGGTTAGGGTTAGGGTTAACTTTTAAAGTCTCATAACTCGAGAACAAAGTACGATATTTGAAATCCGTTTTCAGTTTCAAACTCCTGGCCGAAAGACCTTTCGAATGAGTCCAAGTTTGGCCCGTTTGGAGAAACTTGTGCCTTAACCCTAACCCTAACCCTAACACCTAGGGTTAGGGTTAGGGTTAACTTTTAAAGTCTCATAACTCGAGAACAAAGTACGATATTTGAAATCCGTTTTCAGTTTCAAACTCCTGGCCGAAAGACCTTTCGAATGAGTCCAAGTTTGGCCCGTTTGGAGAAACTTGTGCCTTAACCCTAACCCTAACCCTAACACCTAGGGTTAGGGTTAGGGTTAACTTTTAAAGTCTCATAACTCGAGAACAAAGCACGATATTTGAAATCCGTTTTCAGTTTCAAACTCCTGGCCGAAAGACCTTTCGAATGAGTCCAAGTTTGGCCCGTTTGGAGAAACTTGTGCCTTAACCCTAACCCTAACCCTAACACCTAGGGTTAGGGTTAGGGTTAACTTTTAAAGTCTCATAACTCGAGAACAAAGTACGATATTTGAAATCCGTTTTCAGTTTCAAACTCCTGGCCGAAAGACCTTTCGAATGAGTCCAAGTTTGGCCCGTTTGGAGAAACTTGTGCCTTAACCCTAACCCTAACCCTAACACCTAGGGTTAGGGTTAGGGTTAACTTTTAAAGTCTCATAACTCGAGAACAAAGCACGATATTTGAAATCCGTTTTCAGTTTCAAACTCCTGGCCGAAAGACCTTTCGAATGAGTCCAAGTTTGGCCCGTTTGGAGAAACTTGTGCCTTAACCCTAACCCTAACCCTAACACCTAGGGTTAGGGTTAGGGTTAACTTTTAAAGTCTCATAACTCGAGAACAAAGCACGATATTTGAAATCCGTTTTCAGTTTCAAACTCCTGGCCGAAAGACCTTTCGAATGAGTCCAAGTTTGGCCCGTTTGGAGAAACTTGTGCCTTAACCCTAACCCTAACCCTAACACCTAGGGTTAGGGTTAGGGTTAACTTTTAAAGTCTCATAACTCGAGAACAAAGCACGATATTTGAAATCCGTTTTCAGTTTCAAACTCCTGGCCGAAAGACCTTTCGAATGAGTCCAAGTTTGGCCCGTTTGGAGAAACTTGTGCCTTAACCCTAACCCTAACCCTAACACCTAGGGTTAGGGTTAGGGTTAACTTTTAAAGTCTCATAACTCGAGAACAAAGCACGATATTTGAAATCCGTTTTCAGTTTCAAACTCCTGGCCGAAAGACCTTTCGAATGAGTCCAAGTTTGGCCCGTTTGGAGAAACTTGTGCCTTAACCCTAACCCTAACCCTAACACCTAGGGTTAGGGTTAGGGTTAACTTTTAAAGTCTCATAACTCGAGAACAAAGCACGATATTTGAAATCCGTTTTCAGTTTCAAACTCCTGGCCGAAAGACCTTTCGAATGAGTCCAAGTTTGGCCCGTTTGGAGAAACTTGTGCCTTAACCCTAACCCTAACCCTAACACCTAGGGTTAGGGTTAGGGTTAACTTTTAAAGTCTCATAACTCGAGAACAAAGTACGATATTTGAAATCCGTTTTCAGTTTCAAACTCCTGGCCGAAAGACCTTTCGAATGAGTCCAAGTTTGGCCCGTTTGGAGAAACTTGTGCCTTAACCCTAACCCTAACCCTAACACCTAGGGTTAGGGTTAGGGTTAACTTTTAAAGTCTCATAACTCGAGAACAAAGTACGATATTTGAAATCCGTTTTCAGTTTCAAACTCCTGGCCGAAAGACCTTTCGAATGAGTCCAAGTTTGGCCCGTTTGGAGAAACTTGTGCCTTAACCCTAACCCTAACCCTAACACCTAGGGTTAGGGTTAGGGTTAACTTTTAAAGTCTCATAACTCGAGAACAAAGCACGATATTTGAAATCCGTTTTCAGTTTCAAACTCCTGGCCGAAAGACCTTTCGAATGAGTCCAAGTTTGGCCCGTTTGGAGAAACTTGTGCCTTAACCCTAACCCTAACCCTAACACCTAGGGTTAGGGTTAGGGTTAACTTTTAAAGTCTCATAACTCGAGAACAAAGCACGATATTTGAAATCCGTTTTCAGTTTCAAACTCCTGGCCGAAAGACCTTTCGAATGAGTCCAAGTTTGGCCCGTTTGGAGAAACTTGTGCCTTAACCCTAACCCTAACCCTAACACCTAGGGTTAGGGTTAGGGTTAACTTTTAAAGTCTCATAACTCGAGAACAAAGCACGATATTTGAAATCCGTTTTCAGTTTCAAACTCCTGGCCGAAAGACCTTTCGAATGAGTCCAAGTTTGGCCCGTTTGGAGAAACTTGTGCCTTAACCCTAACCCTAACCCTAACACCTAGGGTTAGGGTTAGGGTTAACTTTTAAAGTCTCATAACTCGAGAACAAAGCACGATATTTGAAATCCGTTTTCAGTTTCAAACTCCTGGCCGAAAGACCTTTCGAATGAGTCCAAGTTTGGCCCGTTTGGAGAAACTTGTGCCTTAACCCTAACCCTAACCCTAACACCTAGGGTTAGGGTTAGGGTTAACTTTTAAAGTCTCATAACTCGAGAACAAAGCACGATATTTGAAATCCGTTTTCAGTTTCAAACTCCTGGCCGAAAGACCTTTCGAATGAGTCCAAGTTTGGCCCGTTTGGAGAAACTTGTGCCTTAACCCTAACCCTAACCCTAACACCTAGGGTTAGGGTTAGGGTTAACTTTTAAAGTCTCATAACTCGAGAACAAAGCACGATATTTGAAATCCGTTTTCAGTTTCAAACTCCTGGCCGAAAGACCTTTCGAATGAGTCCAAGTTTGGCCCGTTTGGAGAAACTTGTGCCTTAACCCTAACCCTAACCCTAACACCTAGGGTTAGGGTTAGGGTTAACTTTTAAAGTCTCATAACTCGAGAACAAAGCACGATATTTGAAATCCGTTTTCAGTTTCAAACTCCTGGCCGAAAGACCTTTCGAATGAGTCCAAGTTTGGCCCGTTTGGAGAAACTTGTGCCTTAACCCTAACCCTAACCCTAACACCTAGGGTTAGGGTTAGGGTTAACTTTTAAAGTCTCATAACTCGAGAACAAAGCACGATATTTGAAATCCGTTTTCAGTTTCAAACTCCTGGCCGAAAGACCTTTCGAATGAGTCCAAGTTTGGCCCGTTTGGAGAAACTTGTGCCTTAACCCTAACCCTAACCCTAACACCTAGGGTTAGGGTTAGGGTTAACTTTTAAAGTCTCATAACTCGAGAACAAAGCACGATATTTGAAATCCGTTTTCAGTTTCAAACTCCTGGCCGAAAGACCTTTCGAATGAGTCCAAGTTTGGCCCGTTTGGAGAAACTTGTGCCTTAACCCTAACCCTAACCCTAACACCTAGGGTTAGGGTTAGGGTTAACTTTTAAAGTCTCATAACTCGAGAACAAAGCACGATATTTGAAATCCGTTTTCAGTTTCAAACTCCTGGCCGAAAGACCTTTCGAATGAGTCCAAGTTTGGCCCGTTTGGAGAAACTTGTGCCTTAACCCTAACCCTAACCCTAACACCTAGGGTTAGGGTTAGGGTTAACTTTTAAAGTCTCATAACTCGAGAACAAAGCACGATATTTGAAATCCGTTTTCAGTTTCAAACTCCTGGCCGAAAGACCTTTCGAATGAGTCCAAGTTTGGCCCGTTTGGAGAAACTTGTGCCTTAACCCTAACCCTAACCCTAACACCTAGGGTTAGGGTTAGGGTTAACTTTTAAAGTCTCATAACTCGAGAACAAAGTACGATATTTGAAATCCGTTTTCAGTTTCAAACTCCTGGCCGAAAGACCTTTCGAATGAGTCCAAGTTTGGCCCGTTTGGAGAAACTTGTGCCTTAACCCTAACCCTAACCCTAACACCTAGGGTTAGGGTTAGGGTTAACTTTTAAAGTCTCATAACTCGAGAACAAAGTACGATATTTGAAATCCGTTTTCAGTTTCAAACTCCTGGCCGAAAGACCTTTCGAATGAGTCCAAGTTTGGCCCGTTTGGAGAAACTTGTGCCTTAACCCTAACCCTAACCCTAACACCTAGGGTTAGGGTTAGGGTTAACTTTTAAAGTCTCATAACTCGAGAACAAAGCACGATATTTGAAATCCGTTTTCAGTTTCAAACTCCTGGCCGAAAGACCTTTCGAATGAGTCCAAGTTTGGCCCGTTTGGAGAAACTTGTGCCTTAACCCTAACCCTAACCCTAACACCTAGGGTTAGGGTTAGGGTTAACTTTTAAAGTCTCATAACTCGAGAACAAAGCACGATATTTGAAATCCGTTTTCAGTTTCAAACTCCTGGCCGAAAGACCTTTCGAATGAGTCCAAGTTTGGCCCGTTTGGAGAAACTTGTGCCTTAACCCTAACCCTAACCCTAACACCTAGGGTTAGGGTTAGGGTTAACTTTTAAAGTCTCATAACTCGAGAACAAAGCACGATATTTGAAATCCGTTTTCAGTTTCAAACTCCTGGCCGAAAGACCTTTCGAATGAGTCCAAGTTTGGCCCGTTTGGAGAAACTTGTGCCTTAACCCTAACCCTAACCCTAACACCTAGGGTTAGGGTTAGGGTTAACTTTTAAAGTCTCATAACTCGAGAACAAAGCACGATATTTGAAATCCGTTTTCAGTTTCAAACTCCTGGCCGAAAGACCTTTCGAATGAGTCCAAGTTTGGCCCGTTTGGAGAAACTTGTGCCTTAACCCTAACCCTAACCCTAACACCTAGGGTTAGGGTTAGGGTTAACTTTTAAAGTCTCATAACTCGAGAACAAAGCACGATATTTGAAATCCGTTTTCAGTTTCAAACTCCTGGCCGAAAGACCTTTCGAATGAGTCCAAGTTTGGCCCGTTTGGAGAAACTTGTGCCTTAACCCTAACCCTAACCCTAACACCTAGGGTTAGGGTTAGGGTTAACTTTTAAAGTCTCATAACTCGAGAACAAAGCACGATATTTGAAATCCGTTTTCAGTTTCAAACTCCTGGCCGAAAGACCTTTCGAATGAGTCCAAGTTTGGCCCGTTTGGAGAAACTTGTGCCTTAACCCTAACCCTAACCCTAACCTAGGGTTAGGGTTAGGGTTAACTTTTAAAGTCTCATAACTCGAGAACAAAGCACGATATTTGAAATCCGTTTTCAGTTTCAAACTCCTGGCCGAAAGACCTTTCGAATGAGTCCAAGTTTGGCCCGTTTGGAGAAACTTGTGCCTTAACCCTAACCCTAACCCTAACACCTAGGGTTAGGGTTAGGGTTAACTTTTAAAGTCTCATAACTCGAGAACAAAGCACGATATTTGAAATCCGTTTTCAGTTTCAAACTCCTGGCCGAAAGACCTTTCGAATGAGTCCAAGTTTGGCCCGTTTGGAGAAACTTGTGCCTTAACCCTAACCCTAACCCTAACACCTAGGGTTAGGGTTAGGGTTAACTTTTAAAGTCTCATAACTCGAGAACAAAGCACGATATTTGAAATCCGTTTTCAGTTTCAAACTCCTGGCCGAAAGACCTTTCGAATGAGTCCAAGTTTGGCCCGTTTGGAGAAACTTGTGCCTTAACCCTAACCCTAACCCTAACACCTAGGGTTAGGGTTAGGGTTAACTTTTAAAGTCTCATAACTCGAGAACAAAGCACGATATTTGAAATCCGTTTTCAGTTTCAAACTCCTGGCCGAAAGACCTTTCGAATGAGTCCAAGTTTGGCCCGTTTGGAGAAACTTGTGCCTTAACCCTAACCCTAACCCTAACACCTAGGGTTAGGGTTAGGGTTAACTTTTAAAGTCTCATAACTCGAGAACAAAGTACGATATTTGAAATCCGTTTTCAGTTTCAAACTCCTGGCCGAAAGACCTTTCGAATGAGTCCAAGTTTGGCCCGTTTGGAGAAACTTGTGCCTTAACCCTAACCCTAACCCTAACACCTAGGGTTAGGGTTAGGGTTAACTTTTAAAGTCTCATAACTCGAGAACAAAGCACGATATTTGAAATCCGTTTTCAGTTTCAAACTCCTGGCCGAAAGACCTTTCGAATGAGTCCAAGTTTGGCCCGTTTGGAGAAACTTGTGCCTTAACCCTAACCCTAACCCTAACACCTAGGGTTAGGGTTAGGGTTAACTTTTAAAGTCTCATAACTCGAGAACAAAGCACGATATTTGAAATCCGTTTTCAGTTTCAAACTCCTGGCCGAAAGACCTTTCGAATGAGTCCAAGTTTGGCCCGTTTGGAGAAACTTGTGCCTTAACCCTAACCCTAACCCTAACACCTAGGGTTAGGGTTAGGGTTAACTTTTAAAGTCTCATAACTCGAGAACAAAGCACGATATTTGAAATCCGTTTTCAGTTTCAAACTCCTGGCCGAAAGACCTTTCGAATGAGTCCAAGTTTGGCCCGTTTGGAGAAACTTGTGCCTTAACCCTAACCCTAACCCTAACACCTAGGGTTAGGGTTAGGGTTAACTTTTAAAGTCTCATAACTCGAGAACAAAGCACGATATTTGAAATCCGTTTTCAGTTTCAAACTCCTGGCCGAAAGACCTTTCGAATGAGTCCAAGTTTGGCCCGTTTGGAGAAACTTGTGCCTTAACCCTAACCCTAACCCTAACACCTAGGGTTAGGGTTAGGGTTAACTTTTAAAGTCTCATAACTCGAGAACAAAGCACGATATTTGAAATCCGTTTTCAGTTTCAAACTCCTGGCCGAAAGACCTTTCGAATGAGTCCAAGTTTGGCCCGTTTGGAGAAACTTGTGCCTTAACCCTAACCCTAACCCTAACACCTAGGGTTAGGGTTAGGGTTAACTTTTAAAGTCTCATAACTCGAGAACAAAGCACGATATTTGAAATCCGTTTTCAGTTTCAAACTCCTGGCCGAAAGACCTTTCGAATGAGTCCAAGTTTGGCCCGTTTGGAGAAACTTGTGCCTTAACCCTAACCCTAACCCTAACACCTAGGGTTAGGGTTAGGGTTAACTTTTAAAGTCTCATAACTCGAGAACAAAGTACGATATTTGAAATCCGTTTTCAGTTTCAAACTCCTGGCCGAAAGACCTTTCGAATGAGTCCAAGTTTGGCCCGTTTGGAGAAACTTGTGCCTTAACCCTAACCCTAACCCTAACACCTAGGGTTAGGGTTAGGGTTAACTTTTAAAGTCTCATAACTCGAGAACAAAGTACGATATTTGAAATCCGTTTTCAGTTTCAAACTCCTGGCCGAAAGACCTTTCGACTGAGTCCAAGTTTGGCCCGTTTGGAGAAACTTGTGCCTTAACCCTAACCCTAACCCTAACACCTAGGGTTAGGGTTAGGGTTAACTTTTAAAGTCTCATAACTCGAGAACAAAGCACGATATTTGAAATCCGTTTTCAGTTTCAAACTCCTGGCCGAAAGACCTTTCGAATGAGTCCAAGTTTGGCCCGTTTGGAGAAACTTGTGCCTTAACCCTAACCCTAACCCTAACACCTAGGGTTAGGGTTAGGGTTAACTTTTAAAGTCTCATAACTCGAGAACAAAGCACGATATTTGAAATCCGTTTTCAGTTTCAAACTCCTGGCCGAAAGACCTTTCGAATGAGTCCAAGTTTGGCCCGTTTGGAGAAACTTGTGCCTTAACCCTAACCCTAACCCTAACACCTAGGGTTAGGGTTAGGGTTAACTTTTAAAGTCTCATAACTCGAGAACAAAGCACGATATTTGAAATCCGTTTTCAGTTTCAAACTCCTGGCCGAAAGACCTTTCGAATGAGTCCAAGTTTGGCCCGTTTGGAGAAACTTGTGCCTTAACCCTAACCCTAACCCTAACACCTAGGGTTAGGGTTAGGGTTAACTTTTAAAGTCTCATAACTCGAGAACAAAGCACGATATTTGAAATCCGTTTTCAGTTTCAAACTCCTGCCGAAAGACCTTTCGAATGAGTCCAAGTTTGGCCCGTTTGGAGAAACTTGTGCCTTAACCCTAACCCTAACCCTAACACCTAGGGTTAGGGTTAGGGTTAACTTTTAAAGTCTCATAACTCGAGAACAAAGCACGATATTTGAAATCCGTTTTTCAGTTTCAAACTCCTGGCCGAAAGACCTTTCGAATGAGTCCAAGTTTGGCCCGTTTGGAGAAACTTGTGCCTTAACCCTAACCCTAACCCTAACACCTAGGGTTAGGGTTAGGGTTAACTTTTAAAGTCTCATAACTCGAGAACAAAGCACGATATTTGAAATCCGTTTTCAGTTTCAAACTCCTGGCCGAAAGACCTTTCGAATGAGTCCAAGTTTGGCCCGTTTGGAGAAACTTGTGCCTTAACCCTAACCCTAACCCTAACACCTAGGGTTAGGGTTAGGGTTAACTTTTAAAGTCTCATAACTCGAGAACAAAGCACGATATTTGAAATCCGTTTTCAGTTTCAAACTCCTGGCCGAAAGACCTTTCGAATGAGTCCAAGTTTGGCCCGTTTGGAGAAACTTGTGCCTTAACCCTAACCCTAACCCTAACACCTAGGGTTAGGGTTAGGGTTAACTTTTAAAGTCTCATAACTCGAGAACAAAGCACGATATTTGAAATCCGTTTTCAGTTTCAAACTCCTGGCCGAAAGACCTTTCGAATGAGTCCAAGTTTGGCCCGTTTGGAGAAACTTGTGCCTTAACCCTAACCCTAACCCTAACACCTAGGGTTAGGGTTAGGGTTAACTTTTAAAGTCTCATAACTCGAGAACAAAGCACGATATTTGAAATCCGTTTTCAGTTTCAAACTCCTGGCCGAAAGACCTTTCGAATGAGTCCAAGTTTGGCCCGTTTGGAGAAACTTGTGCCTTAACCCTAACCCTAACCCTAACCTAGGGTTAGGGTTAGGGTTAACTTTTAAAGTCTCATAACTCGAGAACAAAGCACGATATTTGAAATCCGTTTTCAGTTTCAAACTCCTGGCCGAAAGACCTTTCGAATGAGTCCAAGTTTGGCCCGTTTGGAGAAACTTGTGCCTTAACCCTAACCCTAACCCTAACACCTAGGGTTAGGGTTAGGGTTAACTTTTAAAGTCTCATAACTCGAGAACAAAGCACGATATTTGAAATCCGTTTTCAGTTTCAAACTCCTGGCCGAAAGACCTTTCGAATGAGTCCAAGTTTGGCCCGTTTGGAGAAACTTGTGCCTTAACCCTAACCCTAACCCTAACACCTAGGGTTAGGGTTAGGGTTAACTTTTAAAGTCTCATAACTCGAGAACAAAGCACGATATTTGAAATCCGTTTTCAGTTTCAAACTCCTGGCCGAAAGACCTTTCGAATGAGTCCAAGTTTGGCCCGTTTGGAGAAACTTGTGCCTTAACCCTAACCCTAACCCTAACACCTAGGGTTAGGGTTAGGGTTAACTTTTAAAGTCTCATAACTCGAGAACAAAGCACGATATTTGAAATCCGTTTTCAGTTTCAAACTCCTGGCCGAAAGACCTTTCGAATGAGTCCAAGTTTGGCCCGTTTGGAGAAACTTGTGCCTTAACCCTAACCCTAACCCTAACACCTAGGGTTAGGGTTAGGGTTAACTTTTAAAGTCTCATAACTCGAGAACAAAGCACGATATTTGAAATCCGTTTTCAGTTTCAAACTCCTGGCCGAAAGACCTTTCGAATGAGTCCAAGTTTGGCCCGTTTGGAGAAACTTGTGCCTTAACCCTAACCCTAACCCTAACACCTAGGGTTAGGGTTAGGGTTAACTTTTAAAGTCTCATAACTCGAGAACAAAGCACGATATTTGAAATCCGTTTTCAGTTTCAAACTCCTGGCCGAAAGACCTTTCGAATGAGTCCAAGTTTGGCCCGTTTGGAGAAACTTGTGCCTTAACCCTAACCCTAACCCTAACACCTAGGGTTAGGGTTAGGGTTAACTTTTAAAGTCTCATAACTCGAGAACAAAGCACGATATTTGAAATCCGTTTTCAGTTTCAAACTCCTGGCCGAAAGACCTTTCGAATGAGTCCAAGTTTGGCCCGTTTGGAGAAACTTGTGCCTTAACCCTAACCCTAACCCTAACACCTAGGGTTAGGGTTAGGGTTAACTTTTAAAGTCTCATAACTCGAGAACAAAGCACGATATTTGAAATCCGTTTTCAGTTTCAAACTCCTGGCCGAAAGACCTTTCGAATGAGTCCAAGTTTGGCCCGTTTGGAGAAACTTGTGCCTTAACCCTAACCCTAACCCTAACACCTAGGGTTAGGGTTAGGGTTAACTTTTAAAGTCTCATAACTCGAGAACAAAGCACGATATTTGAAATCCGTTTTCAGTTTCAAACTCCTGGCCGAAAGACCTTTCGAATGAGTCCAAGTTTGGCCCGTTTGGAGAAACTTGTGCCTTAACCCTAACCCTAACCCTAACACCTAGGGTTAGGGTTAGGGTTAACTTTTAAAGTCTCATAACTCGAGAACAAAGCACGATATTTGAAATCCGTTTTCAGTTTCAAACTCCTGGCCGAAAGACCTTTCGAATGAGTCCAAGTTTGGCCCGTTTGGAGAAACTTGTGCCTTAACCCTAACCCTAACCCTAACACCTAGGGTTAGGGTTAGGGTTAACTTTTAAAGTCTCATAACTCGAGAACAAAGCACGATATTTGAAATCCGTTTTCAGTTTCAAACTCCTGGCCGAAAGACCTTTCGAATGAGTCCAAGTTTGGCCCGTTTGGAGAAACTTGTGCCTTAACCCTAACCCTAACCCTAACACCTAGGGTTAGGGTTAGGGTTAACTTTTAAAGTCTCATAACTCGAGAACAAAGCACGATATTTGAAATCCGTTTTCAGTTTCAAACTCCTGGCCGAAAGACCTTTCGAATGAGTCCAAGTTTGGCCCGTTTGGAGAAACTTGTGCCTTAACCCTAACCCTAACCCTAACACCTAGGGTTAGGGTTAGGGTTAACTTTTAAAGTCTCATAACTCGAGAACAAAGTACGATATTTGAAATCCGTTTTCAGTTTCAAACTCCTGGCCGAAAGACCTTTCGAATGAGTCCAAGTTTGGCCCGTTTGGAGAAACTTGTGCCTTAACCCTAACCCTAACCCTAACACCTAGGGTTAGGGTTAGGGTTAACTTTTAAAGTCTCATAACTCGAGAACAAAGCACGATATTTGAAATCCGTTTTCAGTTTCAAACTCCTGGCCGAAAGACCTTTCGAATGAGTCCAAGTTTGGCCCGTTTGGAGAAACTTGTGCCTTAACCCTAACCCTAACCCTTACACCTAGGGTTAGGGTTAGGGTTAACTTTTAAAGTCTCATAACTCGAGAACAAAGCACGATATTTGAAATCCGTTTTCAGTTTCAAACTCCTGGCCGAAAGACCTTTCGAATGAGTCCAAGTTTGGCCCGTTTGGAGAAACTTGTGCCTTAACCCTAACCCTAACCCTAACCTAGGGTTAGGGTTAGGGTTAACTTTTAAAGTCTCATAACTCGAGAACAAAGCACGATATTTGAAATCCGTTTTCAGTTTCAAACTCCTGGCCGAAAGACCTTTCGAATGAGTCCAAGTTTGGCCCGTTTGGAGAAACTTGTGCCTTAACCCTAACCCTAACCCTAACACCTAGGGTTAGGGTTAGGGTTAACTTTTAAAGTCTCATAACTCGAGAACAAAGCACGATATTTGAAATCCGTTTTCAGTTTCAAACTCCTGGCCGAAAGACCTTTCGAATGAGTCCAAGTTTGGCCCGTTTGGAGAAACTTGTGCCTTAACCCTAACCCTAACCCTAACACCTAGGGTTAGGGTTAGGGTTAACTTTTAAAGTCTCATAACTCGAGAACAAGCACGATATTTGAAATCCGTTTTCAGTTTCAAACTCCTGGCCGAAAGACCTTTCGAATGAGTCCAAGTTTGGCCCGTTTGGAGAAACTTGTGCCTTAACCCTAACCCTAACCCTAACACCTAGGGTTAGGGTTAGGGTTAACTTTTAAAGTCTCATACTCGAGAACAAAGCACGATATTTGAAATCCGTTTTCAGTTTCAAACTCCTGGCCGAAAGACCTTTCGAATGAGTCCAAGTTTGGCCCGTTTGGAGAAACTTGTGCCTTAACCCTAACCCTAACCCTAACACCTAGGGTTAGGGTTAGGGTTAACTTTTAAAGTCTCATAACTCGAGAACAAAGTACGATATTTGAAATCCGTTTTCAGTTTCAAACTCCTGGCCGAAAGACCTTTCGAATGAGTCCAAGTTTGGCCCGTTTGGAGAAACTTGTGCCTTAACCCTAACCCTAACCCTAACACCTAGGGTTAGGGTTAGGGTTAACTTTTAAAGTCTCATAACTCGAGAACAAAGCACGATATTTGAAATCCGTTTTCAGTTTCAAACTCCTGGCCGAAAGACCTTTCGAATGAGTCCAAGTTTGGCCCGTTTGGAGAAACTTGTGCCTTAACCCTAACCCTAACCCTAACACCTAGGGTTAGGGTTAGGGTTAACTTTTAAAGTCTCATAACTCGAGAACAAAGCACGATATTTGAAATCCGTTTTCAGTTTCAAACTCCTGGCCGAAAGACCTTTCGAATGAGTCCAAGTTTGGCCCGTTTGGAGAAACTTGTGCCTTAACCCTAACCCTAACCCTAACCTAGGGTTAGGGTTAGGGTTAACTTTTAAAGTCTCATAACTCGAGAACAAAGCACGATATTTGAAATCCGTTTTCAGTTTCAAACTCCTGGCCGAAAGACCTTTCGAATGAGTCCAAGTTTGGCCCGTTTGGAGAAACTTGTGCCTTAACCCTAACCCTAACCCTAACACCTAGGGTTAGGGTTAGGGTTAACTTTTAAAGTCTCATAACTCGAGAACAAAGCACGATATTTGAAATCCGTTTTCAGTTTCAAACTCCTGGCCGAAAGACCTTTCGAATGAGTCCAAGTTTGGCCCGTTTGGAGAAACTTGTGCCTTAACCTAACCTAACCCTAACACCTAGGGTTAGGGTAGGGTTAACTTTTAAAGTCTCATAACTCGAGAACAAAGCACGATATTTGAAATCCGTTTTCAGTTCAAACTCCTGGCCGAAAGACCTTTCGAATGAGTCCAAGTTTGGCCCGTTGGAGAAACTTGTGCCTTAACCCTAACCCTAACCCTAACACCTAGGGTTAGGGTTAGGGTTAACTTTTAAAGTCTCATAACTCGAGAAACAAAGCACGATATTTGAAATCCGTTTTCAGTTTCAAACTCCTGGCCGAAAGACCTTTCGAATGAGTCCAAGTTTGGCCCGTTTGGAGAAACTCTGTGCCTTAACCCTAACCCTAACCCTAACACCTAGGGTTAGGGTTAGGGTTAACTTTTAAAGTCTCATAACTCGAGAACAAAGCACGATATTTGAAATCCGTTTTCAGTTTCAAACTCCTGGCCGAAAGACCTTTCGAATGAGTCCAAGTTTGGCCCGTTTGGAGAAACTTGTGCCTTAACCCTAACCCTAACCCTAACACCTAGGGTTAGGGTTAGGGTTAACTTTTAAAGTCTCATAACTCGAGAACAAAGCACGATATTTGAAATCCGTTTTCAGTTTCAAACTCCTGGCCGAAAGACCTTTCGAATGAGTCCAAGTTTGGCCCGTTTGGAGAAACTTGTGCCTTAACCCTAACCCTAACCCTAACACCTAGGGTTAGGGTTAGGGTTAACTTTTAAAGTCTCATAACTCGAGAACAAAGCACGATATTTGAAATCGTTTTCAGTTTCAAACTCCTGGCCGAAAGACCTTTCGAATGAGTCCAAGTTTGGCCCGTTTGGAGAAACTTGTGCCTTAACCCTAACCCTAACCCTAACACCTAGGGTTAGGGTTAGGGTTAACTTTTAAAGTCTCATAACTCGAGAACAAAGCACGATATTTGAAATCCGTTTTCAGTTTCAAACTCCTGGCCGAAAGACCTTTCGAATGAGTCCAAGTTTGGCCCGTTTGGAGAAACTTGTGCTCTTAACCCTAACCCTAACCCTAACACCTAGGGTTAGGGTTAGGGTTAACTTTTAAAGTCTCATAACTCGAGAACAAAGCACGATATTTGAAATCCGTTTTCAGTTTCAAACTCCTGGCCGAAAGACCTTTCGATGAGTCCAAGTTTGGCCCGTTTGGAGAACTTGTGCCTTAACCCTAACCCTAACCCTTACACCTAGGGTTGGGTTAGGGTTAACTTTTAAAGTCTCATAACTCGAGAACAAAGCACGATATTTGAATCGTTTTCAGTTTCAAACTCCTGGCCGAAAGACCTTTCGAATGAGTCCAAGTTTGGCCCGTTTGGAGAAACTTGTGCCTTAACCCTAACCCTAACCCTAACACCTAGGGTTAGGGTTAGGGTTAACTTTTAAAGTCTCATAACTCGAGAACAAAGTACGATATTTGAAATCCGTTTTCAGTTTCAAACTCCTGGCCGAAAGACCTTTCGAATGAGTCCAAGTTTGGCCCGTTTGGAGAAACTTGTGCCTTAACCCTAACCCTAACCCTAACACCTAGGGTTAGGGTTAGGGTTAACTTTTAAAGTCTCATAACTCGAGAACAAAGCTACGATATTTGAAATCCGTTTTCAGTTTCAAACTCCTGGCCGAAAGACCTTTCGAATGAGTCCAAGTTTGGCCCGTTTGGAGAAACTTGTGCCTTAACCCTAACCCTAACCCTAACACCTAGGGTTAGGGTTAGGGTTAACTTTTAAAGTCTCATAACTCGAGAACAAAGGCACGATATTTGAAATCCGTTTTCAGTTTCAAACTCCTGGCCGAAAGACCTTTCGAATGAGTCCAAGTTTGGCCCGTTTGGAGAAACTTGTGCCTTAACCCTAACCCTAACCCTAACACCTAGGGTTAGGGTTAGGGTTAACTTTTAAAGTCTCATAACTCGAGAACAAAGCACGATATTTGAAATCCGTTTTCAGTTTCAAACTCCTGGCCGAAAGACCTTTCGAATGAGTCCAAGTTTGGCCCGTTTGGAGAAACTTGTGCCTTAACCCTACCCTAACCCTAACACCTAGGGTTAGGGTTAGGGTTAACTTTTAAAGTCTCATAACTCGAGAACAAAGTACGATATTTGAAATCCGTTTTCAGTTTCAAACTCCTGGCCGAAAGACCTTTCGAATGAGTCCAAGTTTGGCCCGTTTGGAGAAACTTGTGCCTTAACCCTAACCCTAACCCTAACATCATATGTATCAG